>NC_092205.1:95025499-95028187 GCF_043381705.1 Parasteatoda tepidariorum
TTCATCCAATCGTCGAATTTATATTACATATCGTCTAATTTAACCGATTGACACACGAACGTAAGCAAGTGCTAACCTGGTTTCAGTAGCGTAAGAACAATAAAGCTGTATAGTATCACCTGATGATTAAGATTTTACATAGAATAGTGTAGTGCGTCTAATACTTTAGCCACGAACTGTACTTTACAACTGTAAATATAAGCACCAATTTAATAACATATTTTTAGGAGGTAATATAAAGAAATGGTAGAATGAATAATATGAAATAATACCTGGTAGAATGAATATTTTATATTTATGTAATATATCGTCTAATTTATCCAATCGTCGAATTTATATTACATATCGTCTAATTTAACCCATTGATACACGAACGTAAAGAACTGCAAACCGGTTTCAGTTGCATAAAAACAATAATGCAGTATAGTATTACCTGATAATTAAGATTTCACATAGACTCTTATAGTGCGTCTAATAATAGTTCAGAATTTCGTCACTACGTGGTTCTGGTAGACAAATACTAACTAACAAAATTTTCAATATAACTGCTCCTTGCAAGAATAATATGCCGTAGTCTCAAAACAAAATTTGCATTGATGTGTAACAATGTCCCTCTTCAAATGGACTCACAAGCATTACAAACAAAATGCCAGACGTCCGCAAGAGTTTGGTGCTTTTGTTAGCACACCTCTACGTTTAACAGTCTCCACAGAACGAAATCTCAAGGATTCAAATCAAGTGAATAGGGTGGCCAATTCATGCTTTTTCATGTATGGCTCATGAAGTTTAGAGCAATAAAACGATCATCAAAATACTCCTGCAAAAAATCAAATATTGCGACTGCTTGATCGAGTCAAGAAACATCTTCCAAAAATGAACCAAGTGAATCCAGCAAGGCATTGTGTATAATATCAAAGTCATGCCGAACTTCAAAATATCTTGTTGCAGTTATTGTATGATGTAGGAAAAATGGCCTAATGATTCCTTTTGAGGACTGTGATTTTTAGCGAATTTAATGAGGATTGGACTGAAAGAAAGATATTTTTCCATTTATTACTATTAATCATTCTATTCCAAAGAGATTTATGAAGAAAGAACTGCAAATTCACTCCGTTAATTCTGCTATCGGGGATATGATTGCCCTATATACTTTCTTGTACTATTATAGGCCTATAGTTCTAAGGTACTGTATGGGTATTCCATATTGCCAATGGGTAAAAAAATAATTAAGAATAATCTAGATTTTCTTCAGATATTATGAAGATATTGTAATTCTGGCATACCTTCAGAATTTTTTTTTACAATCAAAATTAAAATAATTTTCTTAAATATAGTGTTAATTTCAAATTAGAACTTTCAAAAAACATTTATCCACATATTTCAACAACAACTCTCTAAAAATTACTTTTCTATTTACCCAAATAAGCAACTAGAGTAACAACTCGTAACATCCTTTCAATAAACGTGATTACTATAAACAACGACCGATTAACAATTTTACAATTTTCGTCATTTTTTTAAAAATTTATTATATTTCATTTACTCTTCAAATTATTTCCGCATTATAAATTTATTTTTGAACAGAATAGAAAGAAGTAGGACACAAAAGAAAGCCATAAACGCTTATCGCACAGAAACAACGTGTATAAGTAATTACTTTTTAATTCGGGATATTTATGTTGCAAAGTAAAAAGGCCAAAACTGGGGTAGTCATATATATTTCTCAACAACTGTAACCTTTTGTTCCTTCCTTCTTGTAGAATAAGACATTTTTCGAATCTTTAGTCGTTCCATTGTTCCGAAATCTACATAACGGGGGACTTTTCATGAGTTATTAGCCTGAGTTGCTAATTTAAGTCGGAAGGAAGCTTTAATTAGATTGCTGTTCGTAGCAGGTTTCTTCGAGAGAATGAATAAAATTTCGATGCCTTTTAAGTTTCAGGAATGATGTGGGGTCGTCATCACAGCGAATTCTCCATCAACTTTCCAATGGAACTAAAGAGTTAACCTATTGAGTTCTTAATTTAGACTTGACAGTTTTCGCTGCGAAATCATCGACTTTGCTCTAGAAAAAAAAAGTGAGAAGTGCTAAAGGTAACTGCTGATTGAAATTCTGTTACCGAATATTAACAACTCTATTAGAACTGCTTGAAAAGGGTAATAGTCACAGTTTGAAATTGAACTGTATTGTAATAAACTACACTTGTTGTAGGTGGAGTAGCATTCCAAAGTGGGATATTCCCTACACTGTAAAAAATATTAGTGTATTGTGGTATATTAGTATCTGGTGTATATCTCTGCGAAGGGTATATATAAGTCTTAGCCACTCCCGGCAAATATCTACATGATTTTTTTTGAAAAAAAATTCCAGTTTAAAACCAATTCGGCAATCCTCGGCGATTTTAGTTGGCGTGACAGATCACAATACGGAAACCCCCAATAAAAACGTGAAAGAAAAACATTGTCTAAACTTCATTGGTTATTATTGATGTTGACCGGTTAGTATTAATAACAGACTATTCACATTGACCGTAACACACATTATATATATATATATCACTGAAGTTCCGAAAACTTTTCACTGTAGACTATACCTGTGCATTTCAATATTAATTTGAAATCGCAAACAGTTCACATATTTTTCGTAGTCACACTTTTCTAAATTTCAGTTGTTGAGAAAAGTAAAAG
>NC_092205.1:95029605-95042291 GCF_043381705.1 Parasteatoda tepidariorum
GGTTTGCACTTGTTTACGTTAGTGTATCAATTGATTAAATTAGACGATATATTTTATAAATATAGAATATTTATTATATCAGGTATGAATATAGAATATTTATATTATAGAATATATAGAATATAGAATTTATTATATAGAATATTTATTATAGCAGGTAATATGAGTATATTATAAAAATTAGACACACTGTAGTTGTTTAATAAAGACATATTTTGCACGAGTTTATAGGCAATACTTTTATATTTAAACATACACGTATTGGGGTTTTATTCAGGAGATTTCTAATATACTTCCTATCTGTATTTATTTTTATGGTATTGCATTACAATGTTAACCAACTGATACACGAACGTAAACAAATGCAAACCGGTTTCAGTCGCGTAAAAACAATAAAGCCTTATAGTATCACCTGATAGTTAAGATTTTACATAGAATATTTTTGTGCGTCCAATAATTTGGCCAGAGACTGTAGGACTTAAACCCTAAAATATTTAATTTCAGCGTTAGAAGTACCGGATAATTTGATTTTTATTACTTTTATCAAAAGACATAGTTGTTATAGTTTATCACCACTGGTATTAACCTCTTCCTGATTATCCCGAGTTAATTCGGTTATGCATATATTGCAAATATTTATTATCCCGAATTAACTCGTTTATGTATAGATTGCAAATATTTATTATCCCGAGTTAACTCGTTTCTGCATAGATTGCAAATATTTATTATCCCGATTTAACTCGTTTATGCATATATTGCAAATATTTATTATCCCGATTTAACTCGTTTACGCATAGATTGCAAATATTTATTATCCCGAGTTAACTCGTTTATGCATAGATTGCAAATATTTATAATCCCGAAAAATCTCGGTCCTAGCAGAATTTGTCAGATCGTTGTGTTTTATCCCAATTTTACTGAACCGGAAACAGAAATAAATAAATAAAAAACAATCTGTGATCGGAAGTTTGCCAAGTTTTGTTTGAGAGTTTTGCTGTTGGATTGTGGGACTGTTCACGTGTTTTGTGTGATTGTATATGCAATGGTTGCTGAATTTGCGTAGAAAAAAAAGAGTAAAAAAAATGACGTTCGTGCAGTAATGCAGATGATTTTTCACATCATGAAAATGTGAACATATACAAAGACTAACACTTAACTTTTTTTCATTTGCCCGAGATAACTCGGAATAGTAAACTCATGGTCAATGAAATATTTTTTACACATAAAAAACATTTAAATTACAACTTAAAAATCGTGTATTGTGTTTTGTTTTAGTTCCATGTATTTATTACTAAAATAAAAATAAAAATATGTTGATTTTTTGCATTTTTTTTTCTTCAAAAGAATTGGTAAAAGAAGTGGTTAATAACGTTAACCGAAGAAATCGGAATAATAATTAAGCAGGCATTTGCTTGTCACTGAAAGCAGTTAACTACACTAGTATTTCGGTTTCGTCCCACTATGCGATTTACCTTGAGTAGTTACTTTACCGATCGATGTGACGTCTCTACAGTTTCTATAAAAATATTTTTTTAAAGTTATTTTTATACATAACATATTTTTTACATAAAATTAATTTTTAAGAAAAATGTTATTATTGTTATATATAAAATCTATTTTTATGGAATCCTTTTATTTTGTTTTTTTCCCTTCATATTTTGTAGTTTATCCTATAAGTTAGTCCTGTAGTTGGTCTTATTTTGTAGTAGTTCCTATTTTGTAATAATTTTTCATTAAAGGAAATTAAATGTATGTATTATTTCCTATTTTGGATTAAGTATGTTTTATGAATTAAAATTTATTAAAATTGCGAATAACTTATAAATAAATCTTCCTATTATAAATAATTGCGTAAGAAAATATTTACATATTTCTTTAACTTTATGGTTCATTTCCTTTCTTGCATCAAATTTCTGAAGGTTAAAAAACGAAGAAAAAAAACACTAGTTTTATTTGTTAATTGGTTTACATTTTCTTATTTTTTTAAAACTTTTTTTTAATAACCCTCAGTTGAAATTTCAGAAAGATAAACACATATATATATAAAAAAACACTCATATCTGAATTATACATTTGTGTGTTTATAAATTTCAACTTTTTGAAACCACTCACTCATTTTGGAAGAAAATATTTACACACACATTTGTAAATTTTAAATGTAAATATCTATTCTCTGGTAGTTGCAGGAAACAAATCTCAATTTTCTCATTGAATATTTTGTGTGCTACTGTGTAAGTTTTAATACCAACCTTTTTAAAGTTTTATATCTTTACAATTAGATATCTTTTGCACATTATTTGTTTAATACATAGGGACACATTAAAGTTATTGTAGCCCGAATTTTTATTATTTATTTAATATTTTTAAAAATATTACTAATAAAAATTAAATATTTTTAAAAATCTACTTCTCATTTTCATTTGTAATTCAGTACTTTCGTTTCGTACAACTTATTAAAAATCTGACAGTAATATTTAATGTTCTTTTAAACATAAAAAAGTCTTTCATAGAATTTTGATAAAGTTGTGGCCCGCCATTTGATTAGTGTTTTTAATTGTGGCCCGCATCCTCATGTAAGTTGGAAACCCCTGCTCTAGATCAAAGAAAGATCCTTAAGGTAATAGTAGTTTTCTTTTTATATAAGCTCTTATACACATGCATTATCTTAAAAATAAATGTTTTAATATCATATTTAGTAGCACATCTTCTAACTAATGTAGAATAGAGTTTATAAAGCTTTTGTACATATGCAGTATTTTAAGAATAAAATGTTTTAACATTTTGTAGCACATCTTCTAATAAATGCTGAGTAGAATTTATATAGCTTTTATACACATGAATTATTTTAAGAGTAAAATGTTTTAACATTTAGTAGCACATCTTCTAATAAATACTGAGTAGAATTTATATAGCTTTTAAGGGATTTAATTTGAAAAACAGACGTACGTTTCATGAATTGAAATGGTTAAAATTATTTATTTCAAAAAAAATTATTTGAGTACCTTCATTTGAAAGATTCCAGAATATTTAAACAAGTTTTATAAAAAATTCCTTTAAATGAAATCACATCTCTTCATATATACTGCTTTCAAAATACTGCATTTCAATATTACGAACCAAATCTTTAGAACTTTTATACTGCGTATAAATAATTTATCCAACGTTTTTTAGTTTGTGTCATTAGGAAAAGTTCCATAATTTCCATTAATTAATTTCCTCCAATTAATATATAATCAGGATTTTTATTTACTCCGATTGAGTTCAACAAAAGTTTTTTTTTATTAAAAATTCAAAAGAAAACCTAAAGATGTAAAAGAAAGTCCAACTTATAGCAGCATTTAGTAAATTCCGCAATTAAAAACTAAATAGATTAGTTGGTTAAATTCTAGATCTAGTTCTTTTAATGTAAAAATGTAATTTAAATTACTTTCTAACGAAATCAATTTAAAGAAATTTTTTAAAATAAGTTCAAATCCACGGCCATTTTTTAATATAGTATTGAGTTGAGTTTAATACAGAGTTGAAAAATACAAGAGTCAACATTAGTTATACTGATACAGTGCATCTCATGACTGTCAATTTCGTAATTCATCAGCAAAAATTTTATTAAGTGGTAGTAAAATAATAATTACAAGTTGGAAGAGTTTTGAAAAACTAAGCTACTTAATCAAAACTTAAAAAAAGATCTGAGTAACTAATAGATCTCATATACATACACCCACCAACCAAGCAATTAAAGTTAACATCATTAAGCAAACTATTCCTTTAGTCAAAAATTGGATATATGCCAGTGGCGTCATCGTAGGTAAAGCGTGGGTTTTGTTAACTTCGAAGCCAATCAAGTTCGACACACACGCGTGATATCGCTTACAAGTATCCATTTAAATCTTATTTAAATCGCATGGTTAGGTATAATCACTTTACTCCTTTCTGAATATAAGTCATAAGGGTATAGTTTTCCTATAAATATTTTTACATCCCTAAGTTAAAGATATTTACCTGTACTATTATTATTACGCTTTTGACTTCGTGTTCGATATTAAAAGATCATTGGGGTTATGAGAGACAGCCAACAGGAGACTTACCCCCTTGTAATTTAATTAAACTGTAGTGTATCTACCACTACAAAATGTAATTCCGATTCACTAGTATATAAGACCCGTTAACTCGATTCTATGGTGTGGTACCTTTTCATAGATGAAGGTTGACATGGTCAATAATTATTCTCCCCATATTGGTGACCTTCGGACGTGATGTGAACACGCCTACCTTGGTAGAAACACCCACTTCGATTTGAACAGGCATACGTCGATGGATGGTACACATTGAACAATTGACTTGCTACTTGTGACTGTGACATTTTCCTCCTCAGGCTGTTTCTTCTCAGTCTCGAGCACACACGACGTTCAACGTATACACTCGACTGCTAAAGGAGCGACCGTGAACTTAACACAGCTCTCACGATCAGCACTCAAAAAGTACGGTGATCTTAATACAGCTCTCCCGGGTACTCACAAAACAGCAATGAATCAGCTAGTGGTATCCGTTCATCTAATTCTAACACAGATATAATTCTGGTGGGTGAGTACTGTAGTATATCTACCACTATAAATATACAATTCCAATTCACTAGTATATAAGATATGTTAACTCGATTCTATAGTGGAGTACCTTTTCATAGATGGGGGTTGACATTGTCTATAACTACTCTCCCCACGAGGTGTAATGGGAAGAAAAAAACCTGGAATCTGCTCAAACATTTCAGTTATTCACTTTAGAAATAGTTTCTTGAATAAAAAGAAAGAAAGGGAAAAAAATAGATTGGATTAAATGTTACTTACCCAAGTTAACAATTTCAATATGAAAGAAGAAAGGGTCACCTAACGAGGCTTCAGATTGCAACACCCGTATTCACTTGAAGAGCACCTGAAAATTAAGTAAAATAGGCAAATCAACAAACTATAGTTCACTGAAAAAATTCTTTTTTTTTAAAAAGAAAAAAAGAATAGAAAAAAGAAATTAAATTGATTTCTTAAGATTGGGCGAAAATTTAAAAAAAAAAATGGAAAAAGTTGTGATTGTCTTATTATGATCACCCCATGGTCAAATGCTTTTTCTTTCAGGATTGTCTTCGTTGAACTCCACAACATTTCAAATCATGGGTTGCCAAAACTGTCTCCATTGATGTTTGTCGTCGAATTGGTTTTCAAATCCTACCTATGTACGTGTTTCAAGACGTCACAAAATACTTTTCCTTCTCCAGTATTTATATTTATATTGAAACCACCGTCAAGACAGTCATTATACATTAATAATAAAAAGATTACAAAAATACTTTAAATTATTATTATGTAAATACATTAAAAATACCTACTAGTGAAAATAAAAAGCTGGAAATAAAAATAAAAACAGCAGCGTTCGCCATAGCAATGCATAGAATGATGACGCATGCGCACTGTTTACTATTACTCTTGAATACAGTTGAAAAGTGTGACGACGTCCAAATAAGGTGCGCATGCCATCAGACCCAAAACAAGACCCATTTGGTCAATGGGTAAAAAAAGAAAGATTCACTTTAAAACATTTCCTCACCAAAAATAACATTAAAAAAGAATTTTATTATAAACCGGATGAAAAACAAATTCAGTTTCAAAAGATATCACACAATCCATATTATCTGATATTGTTCAGGCTAAATCTTTAACAAACATTATTTTTGTCATTTAAATAAAAATTTCAGACTAAATAAAATTTTAATAATTTCTACATTGAAAGATTATAATATTAACTTTTCCATTTATTGTGAATTAAAAACAAAACAGAAACAAAAGTTCGCTGCTAAAATATGTATGCATGCTTATAATTGTAGAATAAAGATAAATTATAATTAAATTTTGATAATAAGATAATTATAATTAAGTTTCAATAATTCTAATTTATAAAAAAATATAATATAAATGTATGCTACATTCCCTATAGAAATTAAAATGTGACATACCTTATATTCTACATTTTTTATATATTAGAATTAACGAGATTTCTCGGATTCTAATACTTAAGAAATGTAACACATAAATGAACTGATTCATTAATTGTAATTTATAAGAAATGCAGCACATGAATGAGCTGTATCATTGTTTTTGATATCGAAGAAATATAACGTATAAATGAACTGTTTAATTGATTCGAATATATAAGAAATGTTCATGATTTCTAAGAAACTCTTCTTTAATTAGAAATAGTAGCGGAATCATCGCTCCAAAAATTCATTATAAGATAATACTGTAAATAACAAGGGGAAGCAAGAAAGGCGAATGTTGCATTCTATGTAACATTTTCATTACAATTACTTTCTGTCACTCTAAATAATTAACAAGATTTTGTTTTCCTAATTAAGGTAATATATTTTTTTCTTCCTTTCATCGCCGTTGAGACATCCGCTTACCTTCTACTAAAACATTTGAGGAAAGCTAATTTAGAATAAATTGTTTACGAAAAGTAAAACACATTTATTAACGAAAGTTAATTTAAATGGAAAAAAAAATGTGCTATTTTCGAAAGAAAGAAACAAGAATCAGGGCATTTATATAAATAAAGAATTTTCGAAATTTCAAATTTGATTTAATTACAGAAACTTAAAAGATTTTTGGCTGCTGGTTATTAAAAATCGGCGTTAATCTTGCTTTTGAAATATTAAGCGAAGACTTATTCCATGAAAAGTCAGAAAAATACTGCATTTTGAAAAATGTAACGTTGCGAATAAGTTTGAAATAATTAATACCAGAAAGATTTCGAAAACATGTCAAGATTTAAAAATCCAAAAAATTGTTTACAAATTGGGTTTATAGCATTTTATAAAGCAGATTATATTTTTAGTTGAAATTAATTTGGCACATTAATTTGGTACTTAATTTTGCTCCAATTCCATTAATGCTAGAATTTTTTCAATTTGCTAAATAAAATGTATTGTTTCATTAGAAAAATACATTATATTGCAAATTAATATTAAATAAACAGTGGTAGTTGTTGACGTTCACCGGTCAATGTTGACAATCACATAGTCGCTTTGGTAAATGTTCGAAATATATACTTGGTCTAGTTAAGGTCCACTGCCCGGTATGTCCTATACACAATGTGGAATGTGGTCCTGGTATATATATACACACCTATATCAATGTTTTTTTAAGGTTAAATGCCATTTCCCGGTATTCATTTGCCCGGTATGCCCTACATTATTGATTTTTTAACGTCAATTGCCACTGTCTAGTATGCATTTAATTGGTACTCCGAACACTGATGCTTCTCTTAATCTATTCTCAGCCGATATTAAAATATCGAATTAATGTAATAATGCCAACGAATAAATTAATATATAATTGGATATAACAAAAAATTTCGGACATTTAAAAAAAAGTGACTACGTGAATGTTGACATTCACCTGAGAAAGTCGACATTCTCTTGATTTCGATCATTCACGGTAAAAATACATTTGCTAGAATGATAGGCATATTAGAATATATTAACAAACGTAGAGTTTCTTTCATGCACTCAGTATTTCTTCAATATTCATTTGTAGAAGGGCGGCAGTATAGTATTATTCTTTTCTCCTCTAAAACATTTTTATTTTATTTTATAACCATCGTTGAACTGCCCACCCAGTTTTTGGGTTTACGACTACTAATGTTTAACTCCGTAGCCTTGTCATTTTGAGCCCAATCCAGAAGACAAGAGAACTCTTTGATCAAGTATTAAGAGAAATTTGCCTTCGTGGAGAACTTACAGTGGAACTAACCCGCATTTGGAGAGGAAGAGCACGAGAACCACCCACGGTTAGCCTGACAAGGAAACTCTACCCTATGATCCGTCTACCACTGAGGATATTTCACGTCAGCACTGTGGTCGGTGCAATCCGGATGCGGAATTCTTATCGACGAGCCATCGCTAGGATTCGAACCTGGTTCACCTAATTGGAAGACGACCGCTCTATCCCCTGAGCCATCGCGGTTCCCTCTATAACTGTTAAGAAATAGAGATATCATTAGTACTAATTATCTAGAATTCCATACGGTTTAGAAAGATTGCTTAAACAACTCGTTCTGAGCAACGACGGATTCAACAGTCTGTATTAATATATAAATAACATTTCATTGTTTAAAAAAAAAAAAGCCTAATGATTTATTTATAGCTCCACAAACATCAAGTACTGTTTGTCACGATTTAAATATCAAAGAACTGAAAGTTCTTTTTCTAAGTCACGAGCATTTTTAAGCAAGAAAGAATAATACGAGAATTTCGCCACAATTCCAAAAAAAAATTAATAAAATAAAAGCTACAATTAATATAGTAACCAAGGTGTTAAGTGCAAAGAAAGAAAACTCTTTTACATCAAGATGTTTTTCTATTTCTAAATTAATTTGGGAGGATAGTATCACATTTTTAACATGTTGTAACCCGTTTAAAGAATTCTGCCAAAGCAAAAGCTTCAACACTTCGTGAATGTGGTAATTCAGCTTCGCATAAATATTTATCACCTTGGCTCTCGGCACTTCTGAAATTTTACTTTTTTTTATATCACCGTAGCTTAATCCACTTTATAACGATCCCCTTAATTCTTTGGCGAGAAGCACCAGAAAAGTCTAATTAAATTAAAAGATGAAGTTTGGACTAAATTATGATGCAACTGCGTACAGTTGGCGTTGAATTGGGGCGAGAGATACAAAGTAACGTTCTTTTTTTCTTCCTCTTATTTCGCCAGTGTGTTGTTGTTCTTTCTAAATCGTATAATTTAAAATTTTTCTCGCAGGATATAAACAAGCAAAATTAAATTAGCTTCCGAAAATTTAATTTTTTTTGTTTTGTTCAGATGATAAAACTAGCCGTTGGAATTGCTTTCATATTCACGTGCGCTTCCCTGTTTTGATTTAAGTTTTGCGATCTAAAATTTTTTAAATAAACCATCCGTTTTTGTTATTATTTTCATTCAAAGCTGTTACGTTGTCAAGAAGTATCAATTTATTGATTATGATAATTATTTTTTTTTAATTTTAGCTTTTAAATGTTTGAAATTTTGTTAATGTTTAGTTGAATAAATTTGAGCTAATTATGTAGTTTCTACGAATTTTAAAGTGAAATTGGGTACTCACACTTCAAGAAGATCTCCCATACCCATATATGTAATCAATGACGTCATCCCCAGTTAATCTTTATCAGCAAAATGGTGTATTTAAGTTGAGCTAAACTTTTTTAAATAAGTTAGAATGCTAATTAACGCTAAGTAAATTGAATACAGAGTTGTATCGCACATCGAATTAGTTGAAATATAATTCTTTCCCGTCTACGTCTTTTACTTAGACTTGTTATTTACGCATCTTATTGCAACCATGATATATTTTCGTTTTGTGTACCTGGCAACTTCGATGCCTTATTAGGTTTCGTACCTGTCTTTGTGTTAAGTCTCTGTGTAAATATATAGTGAAGTAATTGAAATCCTTGAGAAAAAACTCTTTGTGAAAGAATTTAGAATGCGTCACTTAGGAGAATTAATGCTTGACAGTCTTGGTATACTCGAAATAGAATAGAAAGAACAGTTGCTATCGTAAACAAATGCCCTGTTTCAACAGCCAATTAGGTTCGAAACACCAACACTACGTCACTTGCAGGTATATCATTACTTTAATTACTAGTTGGTTACAGCCGTTTGTCATATCCTTTACCAATTTACAAGCACAGTTCCTTTATACACCTCATTGCCTTTTCATTTTGTCTTATATAATAACCCAACTTACATACATTAATTTCTAACATGCCATTTTTTTAAAAAAATATTATATTGAGAACTCAGCCCATGTTACGCACCTCCAAAAAATTTTAATTTTATCGCGCTTAGTTTTTTTTTATATAAAAATGCTGCTATTTGAGTCACTCCAAAACCATTTTCAGCCATTTTCATATGGCTGAAAAAATATTATAGCTGCTAATAGTTCTCACTAAACTGAATAACTGAGCTCACAAGTAAACTTTTAAAATTTGCAATAACTAAAACAACTGTTCGTTGAAACAATACCATTTCATATCATAACGGTTCTTGGGCATTTCATTCGTTCGTTTTGCTTCCTTATACGTTCGTTCTTATACATTTCCGTTTCTTGTTCTTTATACTAAAATTTCCACCCGTAAACCCACCCTTAAATCAATAAATTAAATCTTAACCTATATTTTTTCGTAAGATTAGCAAAAACTTTTTTCTTCATGCAGTTGTTTTTACACTTTAAAAGTAAGAAGCGCGCAGCTAAGAAAATACTTCGAAATATCACTATGGCGACGTTAACCATTTCCAGCTCATCAGTAACATTTTTTCTCCTCAATATTTTGAAAAATTACAAAATGTTCGTAATGAACGATGTTAATGAAATCCAAATACAACAACCAATATTGAAAATATAATAATTCAATATTGGTTAATATTGAAAATAAATAAGCAATATTGAAAAATTGAAAATATAGCTAATATTGAAAATATTGAGGTTATTTTATTATCAATTTTCGATAAATATCTGATTTAACAGTAGCATCAATGCGATTGTTATAAACATTAAATGCGTTTACTAAAATATCTTGCATATCGTAGAAGATGTGGAGTATAATAAATCGATTTTTTTTTTTAAAATTTGAATTTTTTTTTTATCTTTGTAGTTATTTTTAATATTTTTCTTTAAAAATTTTCAAAAAAAAAAAGAAAAAAAAAAACTCAAACTTTATAATTTTTGAGCGAATCTTGTTCATTAATATATGCGTCATCCTCAGACTTGACATCAACAATGAACCAAATTAAGTGCGCACTTATCAGATAATACCATTTATGCTGCAAGACTTTACGAACAGAACTGTTCTTTTTTATTGTTATTGAGTGTGTTCTTGGATTTCTGAAACCTTCATTTTAACTTTAAGAAATTCTTCTTGTGTTTGATTAAGCGAATTATTCTATTTTCTATGAAGCGAAAAAGAATAATATCTGAATTTTCCTTTTTATTTGAAGCATTCTTGCTTCGATTGCTTTTATTCTTATTACTTCTATCGCCTTCCATTAATCTTGCATTTTCCGTAAAATATTTATAGCAAATCGAATTTTGAATGAAAGGTCTTTGGAGCAGGAGGAAAAATAAACTATTTCAATTCATCAGAGATTCATCTTACCAATTTTGAGTAATGTTATAAATTTCTCAAAAAAGTTTTGCAGTTCTAAAACAGTTCCTCAAAGATTTAAAACCATCATGTAACGAGTTGTCAAAAGAAAAATAAGTTTTCATAATACATTTCTACCTAATAATTTTCCTTAAAAATTTATAAATTGGTTTCCCCAGATATTTCTTTGCTGATATATTTATTACCCATTGGTAAAAATGATTCTTGTTTTGAGTTTTATGGTGTGCACACTTTATCTGGACCTCATCAAACTTTTCAATTGTGTTCAAAAGTAATAGCAAACAGTGCGCATGCGTCGTCATTGCATGCGTTACTATGGCGACCGGTTCTTGATAATTCTTTTAGAATTCCTTTTTTCTTTTTCTTTTCACCAGCAGTCATTATTAATGTATTTACATAATAATAATTTAAAGTAATTTTATATTCGTTTTATTATTAACGTATTATTATTGTCTTGACAGTGATTTCAATATAAATAGGAACACAGAAGAAGGAAAATTATTTAGTGACATCTTGAAACACCTACTATATAGCCAGGATTTGAAAACCAATCCGACGGCAAACATCAATTGAGACGGTTTTTGCAATCCATGATTTTTGAAACTTGGCGTTTAAATGAGTTAAATCCAGAGAGAAAAAGCACTTGACCAATGGGTAGCCAGTGATAGTAATAAGGTAATCACAACTTTTTTGTTTATTTTATTTTGTTTTCAGGGAGATGGATATATTTTGAGCTTAAGATATAATCGAAATGGGATTAAAAAGTTAGAGTTATAATTTTTGAAAATCTTCTAAATGGTAAGGTTATTTTTGATATCAAATGGCTAATTCTTTCGAGAAAAAAAAACATAGCTTATAAAATGCTGTAGGCGAATTTTTCATTTGAAAATTATTTAAAATAATTGAGATAAATTTAAGTGGTTACCGGGATTTGTTTGAGATAGCAAATTAACTTAAAAATCTAAATGCTTTAAAAGACTTGAAGGCATAGATTTTAAAAGATAGGTATTATGATACTGAATCCGAAAGATATACTTTTAACATACAATAACAAAGTAAAACTTTCTATAAAACCTGTCTTCTAAGTTTAAGCAAATTTTAATTGAGTTTGAGTCTTTAATTTCAAGAAGACTTTGGAAATAACTTTAAATATTTTGAAGGAATAACTTTAAATTATTTCACAGTTTATAATGAAAGGATTTATACAAATTCCATTAAAACAATTACACAATTAATGAGCATATTATTGAACATATGTATGACTACTAAACGCTTATAATATAAATATCGTTACTTTGTCTTATGGTTGATGGTTTTAAAAAAATATTAATTTCTATTATTATTACTAAAATAAAAATATATTAATTTACATTAGGATTGTAACATCCATCCTTTGTGAGATGGTTTTATTTCCGATTTGTTCCTTTAGATCACTTCGAATGGTCACAAGGACTTTTCATTATATATAGATGCTCACTCGTAG
>NC_092205.1:95043277-95056412 GCF_043381705.1 Parasteatoda tepidariorum
TTTTAAAGAAAACGTTTTAAAAAGTTCATCAGTTCGTGCGACAAGTTTAATTTTAATATTTGAAGTTAGTGACACATAATTAAATATATGTTAACAAAGCTAATTTAAAATTTTAAATAGAATAATTTAAATGAATAATTTAAAAATTTCTGATATTCCTTAAACATGAATATCATAAAAGAGTTTTCGAAGAACTAATAAGGAAATATTCCTTTTGCTCATAAAGAAATTCTTCATAAAACTTTTTAATATTTATCATCTAGATTGTACAACAAATTACATATACTTATAAAATCATAAAATCTCTATTTTAAATTACAAGAGATTTTTAAGAGTATGAAGAATGGTGAAAAAAAAAGATCCCCTTTAAAATGTATTTTTGTCAATCGAGTGAATAAAGCCAATATATATGCAAATTAGTGCATTTATCGCGTTTATGTGCAATTCTTCTTAAAGAAAACGTTTTAAAAAGTGGATCAGCGAGAAGTTTAAATTTAATATTTCAAGTTAGTGACACATTATTAAGTATCTGTTAACAAAGCTAATTTAAAATTTTAAATAGAATAATTTAAATGAATAATTTTAAAATTTCTAATAGTCATTAACCCCTTGCCAGTTTCGCCCCGAATCCAGTTCAGGCAACTACTACGTGCATTATTTGTGATGCACGAACTGACTTCGGGCAGGAGGAAAATTGACGTTTCTATTTTTAGCCCGAGCTGTTTCGTTTCTACTTTAGGATACTTAATTCACTATTTTCCTAACAGATGGCATTAGTGGTCCTAGTTTTTCACCGATTACGAAGGGAGGGAAATATGGGTGGGGGCTTAGGGATATACCATACTGTAAAAGATTCGTAAAATTTATGTATTGAAAATCATATTGTTGTGTTTTTATATTATATTATACTAAGTAATATTTAATTTAATTTCAAAATATTGTTTAACTTGCTCTAATTGAATAAGATGTGTGTGCAATCCATTGNACTGTAAAAGATTTGTAAAATTTATGTATTGAAAATCATATTGCTGTGTTTTTATATTATATTATACTAGTAATATTTAATTTAACTTCAAAATATTGTTTAACTTGCTCTAATTGAATAAGATGTGTGTGCAATCCATTGTTTTTTTATATGTATGTAAAAATTATAAATACAGTAGTTATTGCATTAAAAATTTTATTTTTGCAATAAAAAACCATTTTCTAACTTTTATAATAATATAAAGAACAGAATTAAACAATCAAATTTTTTTTCCATTTTTGGTCCATTTTTCTGAAATATATGTCATTGTTAATGGGTTAAACATGAATATTATATAACAGTTTTTGAACAACCATTAAGGAACTATTCCTTTTGCTCATAAAGAAATTCTGCATAAAACTTTTTTATAATTATCACCTAAATCGCACAATAAATTATTTCTACTTTTAAAATCATAAAATCTCTATTTTAAATTCCAAGGAATATTTAAGAGTATGAAGAATGGTGAAAAAGAAAGACCCCCTTTAAAATGTATTTATGTCAATCGAGGGAATAATTTATATATCGAGTGAATCTGAAAATAAGTGCATTTATCGCATGTATGCAAATAAGCTATATATGCAAATAAGTGCATTTATCGCATTTATGTGCAATTCTTCTTAAAAGAAAACGTTTTACAAAGTAGATCAGTTCGTGCGAAAAGTTTAATTTCAATATTTGAAATTTGTTTACAGATACTTAATAATGTGTTACTAAGTTATTTTAAACTTTAAATAGAATTATTTGATGGAAAAATTTGAAAACTTTGATATTCCTGAAAAATTTTCATAACATTTTGATAAAAATCAGAGAAGATCGCTCATTAAAAATAATTTCAGTAAATACTTTATCTAACTTTGCAGAAAATTTAGGTTTAAATGATAATTAAGATTATAGGCTCTTTCAAATCTTTTGCAGCTTAATTTTAGAATATTATGTAACCAATGAAAGATGATTCTATTTTTTAAACTAAACTTTCACAAAAATAATCAACACCAGGTGCAGTGAATAAACTGAGAAAAATGAAGAATTCTTGGAAAAGGGACTTTTCTTGTTAGACTTAGACATAGAGTAAACTTAATTAGGTCTCCGCAAATTAGTAATGTTTCTCATTTTTTGAAAAATGGCAGATGAGTTTAAAAGGAGACTTTTCAAATTCCTCTGATAAAAAAGGGATTTAACTTTCTCCATCTTTTTAACTGCGGCGAGATATACTAAAGCAATTTATTTAATTATTTTGTAACTATAAATATTTAAAGTTATCACTATGAAATTTAAATGTTAAGCAGAAAAAATAGTTTGAAGTTCTCCGATATATTTAATGAAATTTTTAAAAAAAAATGTATTTCAATCAAATAATTCTTAAACTGAAACGGTGCAAATTAATTAAACTTATTTGTGTCATTTATAACAATTTGAAATGATGAACATTTGCCTTAAAGTAATATTTTAGAAGTATTGAAATAAAGTTATATCCGAATACCGCCTCTAATGTAGTCAAAAAATAAATATTCTTATGCCAAGTTCAACGATATAATTAAAAGCTTTAGTAATGAAAGAACTAACAAATAAAACTTTTAGTAGTAGTTAAAATTATGCTATTAAAATTTACTACATTTAGTTTATACATTTATGTAAAGGGGATACATTTGTTTCATAAAATAAGAACAAAACTTACTCTAACTAACACAATTAATGAAATTTCAATCTTAAGAAAAATAAATAAAATTCAAAGAGTTTCTATAGCTCTGTGCATTATCTAAACTCTGTTTTTATCTCTGTTTTACTTAAAAATGCTCAGAAATTAAAAACTCTAGAGCAGCAGCGTAATTTACTTATTCGTTACTTATTTTAAAAGCTTTTTAGACATAAAATTGTAATCTCTAAATAAAATAAACTTTTAAAGCTATGTCCTGCGCTTCTTTTTTCGGATAGTAATTTAAAAGAGTACCTTTAGTGAATTTTAAGGTCTGCATATTTAACTTCAAATATAATTTTAGCACCAAAAATGTTTATTGTTTTCAGATTCAAGATGTTTAGTTAAGTACAGTTAAATGTATAGTTAAGTACAGTTTCATGTACAGTTAAAAATATATAAAAATATTTTCAATTAAAAAAAATAGCCTGGAAGATAAGAAAAGCTCTGAAGGAAGTTCAAACTTGCTTTCAGCTCACATATACTGAAAAATAAATGTATTATTGAGCGGTTGAAAATTGTAAACGTATTTTACTTACAGACAGAGGTCCAGTTTGATATGATGTCATTGTATAGGAACTTGAAAGATATCATAGTTGATTATTGAAAAATATTATAGTTGATTATTGAAAAATATCAAAGTGATTAATTGAAAAATATCATAGTCGATTATTGGAAAATATCATAGTTGACTTACAAGATAAATTACTTTTATTTTAATCTTATCTAAAAAATTACCTACGATATTACTTACAGCCCCAGCCGCGGGAGTTCAAGACATAAATTAACCTCCGAATAAGGTGACCCCTGTCCGATTCTCAGTGATCGCAGGCCGATTTGAAATTTGATCTCGGATCGCACTGGCCACAGTGTTTAAGCAAAACGTCCCTTGGTAGACGGATCATTGGTCAGAAATTCTATTCCTCTATTTTAGGTCAGAAAAAACCATATCCGTAAAAAAAAGAGATAATTTTTATTCAGAAAAAGCACTATTTTTTTGTCTGATTTTGTAATTTAAAATATCGTTTGCACTAATTAATTATCATATTATAGGTCACCGCCTTGAACCATTAAGATTGAATCCTAAAACGCGAAAATCTAATTATTAGACCAAAAGTGTTTCTGGGCGGTCTGTTTTTCGTTTTTTTGGCTCACTGTATATTGGTTTCGTAAAGTAATATTCGAGCTGTTAAGAAATAGAAGAGCTTTCGAAGGCTTTTGAATCAAACCAGTTTGAATGCCTGTTGAAACATAGAGTTGTTTTTAATAATCGCTGTTTAACTCCTCATGCTTTAATTAAGGTTGAGTCCTAGAACGTGAAGATCCAGTCATTAGATCAAAAGTTATTTAGGATGATCCGTTTATTTACTCATTTTTTAGAGCATTGTTGCACAGCCCTCGTTTTTTTTAATCATTAATTAAGTCATTTCTCGATCATGTAACATTTTGTTTTGATTATCAGGTCCAGATTTGGCAATTTTTAACATTGCGGAATTTTTTGTACGGTCTTAAGGGACCATTCACACTGCATAAAAAAAAATTCTATGATTGCGAATTTGGAGAGGCGAATGGGAACCTAATTGGAGAAATAAGATTCACTAGGTTCGCCAACTAGGTTCGCCAAACAGCTCCTCATTCATTTCTCCGAATTCGCATGCACAGTAATAATATGACAACAAGTTCACAACCAACCAAGGCTTGAAAAAATAGTAAACTATATTTCCGAACTCTATTTACATTTACGTTTTACCCGATATTCTAACTCATTAGCTAAATTATAAGACGCACTATAAGATTCTATATAAAATCTTAATTATCAGGTAATATTATACAGTATTGTTGATTTTACGTGACTGAAACCGGTTTGTAGTTGTTTACGTTCGCTTATCAATTTGTGAAATTAGAATATATATAATATAAATTCGACAATTGGATAAATGAGACAATATATTATATAAATATTTATTATATCAGGTAGTATATTATAATAATTAGACCCAATTATTAGACGCACTGTAGTGTTTTAATAATGACATGCTTTGCACNCCCGACGACCTACGTGCGAAGTCGAGCACTTTACGGTAGCACGGTTTAACGAGGGCCAATACCGCACACCCTCGGTCCCTACGCAGACTGATCCAAGTGGTCACCCACCCGCACACTGACAGCAGCCAGTGATGCTTGACTTCGGTGCTTTACGTGACTGAAAAAGGTTTGTAGTTGTTTACGTTCGCTTATCAATTTGTGAAATTGGAATATATATAATATAAATTCGACAATTGGATAAATTAGACAATATATTATATAAATATAGACTATTTATTATATCAGGTAGTATATTATAATAATTAGACCCAATTATTAGATGTTCTGTAGTGTTTTAATAATGACATGTTTTGCACGAGTTTATATACAATACTTTCCTATTTAAACATGCATGTAATGGGGTTTCATAGTGGAGATTTTTTATATACTTCCCATTTGTATTTATTTTTAACGTAATGCATTACAATGTTATCCCATTGATACACGAGCGTAAACAAGTACAAACAGGTTTCAGTAGCGTAAAAACAATATAGCTGTACATTATCATCTGATAATTGAGATATTACGTAGAATTTTATAAAGCGTCTAATAATTTGGCTAGAGACTGAAAATATCCCAACGTTTGATTAAAAATATGTTGCATACCTTTAAAACACTCCTTTAGTAACTTTTAGTTTCTTCTAATCAAACTTAAACAATTAATATCGTTTAATTATTAAAAAAAATCATCATCATAATTCATCATCTTCCCAAAAACTAGAGAATTTTCCAACTCGCAGGCGTTCACCAATTAAATGTACCAGAACAAACATACATTCATCAAAATCCGGCAAGGGGTTTTATTTATGAATATTTCCTGCGCGAGAACTTCTTTTACGAACCCGATCGTTTATTCAAATTAAGAGCAAATGAGAAACACCGCTACATAAATATTATTTTAAGCATACTGAAGTGGAGGATTTGTTAAGAGGAACGATGTAATGGAGCGTACCGTAAACAACTTTTAGAATGAATAAAGAAACGCTGCTCGAAGGGTTAAGAAGTCGAATTATAGGTAAACGAACCGTGAACGAAACTCGAAGACCGGCTCTTGTGGATTGCCAAATTAAATGAAGCATATTGTTGAGAAATAAAATACAAAAATAAATAAAGATAAAATTTAATCCCCCCCCCCACGTTTATCTGTTTATTGAAAATAGTGGTGGAATGCCTAAAAGTAATCTCTACCTGCATGATCGAGTTTGTTTCTGTTTAATTTTATCCTGAAATGAATACAAACAATGGGATACGAAAAAGTTTTCTTTTACATTTCATTGTATTAAAAGCTTTATTCATCGCGGATTCACAAAAAAAAAAAGCTAAACATTTTGTATTTTGTTTTTATTACAGAATTTTTTTAATTTTTTTTTTATTTCATCGTTTGCTTGCACACTTTGATGAATGAAGTTTTATTAGAACTTTAAGTATATTATTTTCGTATTATCGGTTTATCAGAATAATACAGAAGAAATATCAAACGCAGTGAAGGGTGAAAACCGGTTAGTTTCAAAATCTTTTTTTTTTAATTCGATTTGTAAGCAATCTTCAGAATCATCCACCAAAGAGATTAAAATTGTTTTATCAAAGTTGATTCTGAATAAATTAAATATCGAGTATAATAGCATAAGCGATAAAAACTCAGTACCAAATTAACTCCTAAATACAGCACTTGATCAAATCATCAGACGCACTTTAAGATTCTATGTAACAACTCAATTATCAGATGATACTATACTGCTTTAGTGTTTTTATGTGACTGAAACCGGTTTGCACTTATTTACCCTCGAGTATCCAGTGCCCCCCACCCAAGCTCTTGGGCGCATTCTTAGGCAAATTCTAAATACCCCCCCCAAAACTATTCGTTTTATTTAGTGTAAAAATCCTCCCCCCCAATCCTTAAGTGGGCGCATCCTGATCCCACCTTCCCCCCTGGTGGGGGCCCCTGCGTGTATCAATTGGTTAAATTAGACGATATATAATATAAATTCAACGATTGGATAAAGGAGACGATATATTATATAAATATAGAATATTTATTATATCGGGTATTATAATAGTTTATTATAATAAACAGACCAAATTATTAGACGCGCTGTAGTTTTTTAATAACGACATGATTTGCACGAGTTTATAGGCAATACTTTTATATTTAAACATACATGTAACGGGTTTTTATTCAGGAGATTTTTTTTTGTACTTCCTACTTGTATTTATTTTGAACGTATTGCTTTACAATGTTAACCCATTGGTACACGAACGTAAATAAGTGCAAACCGGTTTCAGTTGCTTTAAAAAAAATGCTGTATATTATCATCTGATAATTGACATTTCTTATAGTTCGTCTAATAATTTTACAAGACTGTAAATGGTTGAAGTAAGAAACAAGCGAATCTGAAAAGATAGGGTCCCGAGGGCAAGATTGTGCAATCCGCATATGCTTTAGCGTAACTACCACTACAATTATTAAACATTAATTCACCAGTATATAAAACATGCTAATTTCGATTCGAACTTGGTACCTTTTGGTTGATGATGGTTGACATAGTCGATTTCTATTCTCCCCACATGGACGACTATTTCGATAGGATAGTGCGCATTTTATTTTATTTTATTTTATTTTATAACCGTCGTTGAACAGCCGACCCAATTTTATGGGTTTATGATTACTAACGTTCAACTCCGAAGCCTTGTCATTTTGAACCCGATCCAGAAGACAAGGGAATTCCTGGATCAAGTATTGGGAAAAATTCGCCTTTTTGGAGTATTTTTTGACGGAAATAATCCGCATTTGCGGATTATTTCCGTCAAATTTCATGGTGAGGAAAACCACGACAACCTCTCAAGGTTAGCCATACGACAAGGAGGATATTCTACTACTGATGATAGTTTACGTCATCAGAGTGGTCGGTGCAAGCCGGTATCGAATAGCCATCGCTGGGAATCGAGCCCGGTTGACCTTATTGGAAGGCGAACGCTCTATCCTCTGACCCATCACGGCTGAATAATTTTATTATAAAGTGTCAAAGATAAACCTCCCCTACTAAAATTTATTTCAACAAATTCTTTTTTTCTGCATATCAGCAATATATTAACTTAGTTAAATTTAATGCTGCCCCAGTGATTGAATGTTTACCCGAAACCGTGTATGTAAATCATGATTATTATTCCGTCGCCTATTTTAATGTTTACTCTTGAGATATGATGTCTTCTCTACTTCAAAAAAGGAGCAAATCTTAATTTCCTTATGAATTATTCAAAATACTAGTCATTTTTTACAGTTTTTTTGAAAGAGAATAAGACACCTTAGAATCGTGGGACGTATTTGTTGAGGTGGCATATAAAATATCTTTCAAAATTATCTTTCTTTTCAGTGACTAAGTCCTACTTTCTTACCGAACGATAAGATGGTTACTATTTTCTTTCACTAAGTTCAAGTTTCATATGAAAAATGTTTTGAAAAGCAATAAACCGTACAAATAAAAAAATAAAAAACATAACAAACAGGCATACTATCCTCTTTTTTGTGTGTCTTATTCTATTGCAAAAGTATTCATAAATATTCAAAACTTCAAAATTATTTTCTCCGAGATTCAGATTTCTTAATACTTATATTATTCAAACAAAAATGGTAGAGTAAATAAGTTTGCAAATATATCATCATTTTTTAAGATACGATTAATTTTCAGTAAAAGCTTTACATTTTATTTACTTTTTTAGAAAATGATTCAGAATATTGAAAGTTTTACATTAGAAAATTCACTCTTTGTAAATTAAACTTTTTGTTTAGAAACATCAATTGTAGAAATTTATTAAAAAAAAACTGTCAAAATTTCCTCTAGTACATACATTATAAAAATTTTAGTTTTAGATATTCATTTTAATAAAAAATGCCAGTTTTAACAGAAATGTAAATTAGGTTGTTCAAAGAAATCAAAAAATCATTACCAAAAAAAATAAAAGTTGCTAAAATATATTTATTTAAACCAGCTAAAGAGAAAATTTTTTCTATCTATTAAATACGAAGTTGGATATTAAACGATCGAAGTTGGATAAGGAATTCAAATATTTATTTATTTGTAGAAATGATAAATAAATAATATAACAAATAATGACAAATATTTAAAAAAATTAATAAGTTTCAAGCAATTTTTTATGTAATTTTGGTATTTTTAAAAATTCTTTTTTGTGTTATATGTTTTCTTTTCTTGTTTTCGTTTTTTCGGTTTCTTATAAATTTTTGGAATTTTTAAATTTTTTCTTTCCTTTTCTTTGAAAAAAATCTTTACAACTTTTCCCATGTTTTCTGTATTTTTTTAACTTATTTTATGAGTTCGATATACTTGCAGCTTTTGCGCTGTAAATAGCATTTATTTTTCTCAATTTTCTTCGTTAATTTCTCTTTNAAAAAAATCTTTACAACTTTTCCCATGTTTGATTAAATTTTTTTATAAAATAAGTATCGTTGCTACTTAAAATAAATATTTAAATTAAAAATTTTGTTTGCGAAGTTTAATTAAGTTATAGAAATAGTTATCGAAATTGGTTAATTAAATATTCTCTAGGCTAAAAATTCATATCTTTACAAGGAATTTTTAATATAATAGAAACAATTGTATACTTAGAGCAGTTGAAAACATAGGTGTCTTGTAAATTTTGAAAGTTGTTTTTTAAACACACCTTTATTTTACGGAAAAAATGTAAATAAACTCTAAATTTGTAAATTAAGACTATTTCGATTGTATATATCCATGGTTACGCGAACAATAACTCAAAAGCATATAACTACTAGCCCTTGTTCTAATTCAATGCAGTGTTAATTTACATGAAAATCAAACACAGTTTATTGCTAAGGAATTTCCATAATAATAAAAAAAAATTTACAACATTTCAAAACATAATTAATCTTAACGTTATCAATTTAAATTTGATATTTTGGAAAAACATCTATTTCAAAAGTTTCGAATTATTTTAAAAATATAAGTTTAACTGCGTGAAGCATTTTTGAAAATCATTCTTATAATGATGTATTTTCTGTTTTGTTGAACTTTTTGGGTGTTTGCAATAACATGCTGTTTGAAATAAATCCATCTTTAAATGTATTTATTTTACAGTTTTGTACTATACATATATTGGTTAGAAAAGCTATGTCACATAGGCTATTTTCATTATCGATTCATTAAATGAAATAAAATAAATATTTCATTCTTTATTTTAGTTGTTATTGAAATAATAAAACAAAATGTCATTATTGATTCAGTGAATAATATTAAAAATATTATAATTTATGAGCCCCTGTTAAAAGTCCTGATGCGACAGTGCTTGCTACATTTGGAAATCTATGGTTAATTACCACATTTGTTTCATTTTTTTAAATAGCATTTAAATTGCTTTTTTTTCATAAGATAAACGTAATTATTTAATAATAAATTTTACTATTTTTATTAATACATTTGAATAATTATTTTATAATACATTGTTCATTTTTTAAAAATATCATTCAATTTTTCTTTAATAATATAAAAGCAATTATTTAATAATGAATTTTCCTTATAATTATTAATATTATTATTATTACTATTATTATTTTTAATATTATTATTAATACATTTTTTAAAATTATTTTCTAATACATTTTTCATTTTTTTAAATATTATTTTAAAAAAAATTCATATTATAAAAGCAATTATTTAACAATAAGTTTAAATTATTTTTTTTTATTTTTACTCTTATAATTAATTCATTTTTCATAATTATCCCGCAATAATTCTATGCACTTACATGGGTTGCCTCGAGCTCGGTTTCTAAATATGGTTCTGACGCTTGAAATAATTTGGTACCCAGAATTTTTGATTTTATTCATTTTCGAAACAAATGGAATTTATTCCAGAACTATAATGTGAGCTTGAAAAGTTAATTCTTTCTCTTTTTTAATGCCAATTCGTAACTAGTTTATGTCCGGAAAGAAATGATTTAAATACTTTGAAGCACAGGCAGAAAATAAAATAAGTAAATATATAGATAAGACGAAATGAAATAAATATTTTCTGAATCAGTTTTTATTCCAAAAAAAGCAGAAAAAAATAATGAGTCAATTTATTTTAGAAGAAGCCCCATACTTAAGTTTTTAGGAAAACAAATCTTTCATTATTGGATGCCAAGTAAGGAAATAATGAAGGGTGTTTTGGTAGATAAAAGAGTAGAATTCATAAGAAAAATGAGTTAGACTGGAGTCAGAATACATTTTTTATTATAAGCATTACTGTCGGCACGTTTTAATTTAACATTGGAAAGAAATTAAATACATAGTATTTTATTTTTAAGTTTTACAGTTTAAAATATCGAAGGCAGTTTTAATAAAACTAAAAAAGAAAACAATGTTTATTTCATTTTAATTTAAAATGAGGACTATTTTCAAAGATACGGAGTTTGAAAGCGACAAAAGTAAATTTATAAAATATGAATGATGTAAGTATATTAAAAAAGCATTGAAAAATTAAAAAAAAAATGTAATAACGATATGAAAGAAAATTACTAAGTTAAGTTTTTAAAAAAATATTTTGTATATATATATATATATATATATATATATATATATGTATGGGTGATTCTCACNTGTTTTGATATATATATATATAATATAAGAAGAGAGTGAATAACAAATGGCCAATCACAGAACACTTGCCGTTAGTAACGCATAAAACAGCCAATTAAAATTGCGAACGCACGTGTGTGTAAAGGTAATAATTTTTAATAATCCAGTTTTTCCTTATTCATTTCAATATTGTTTTGGTTGTCATAAGATATAATGTTATAAGAATATAAATGTTATTTTAAAAAAAATGATTACTTCGAAAAATCACTTCTGTTCCCCAAGAGATCTAAATGTTTATAATATCTACTAATAGATTTTGGACATGAGAAGTAGAGGCACAAGAGTAAGCAAACAGAATTCCTTTTAGTATATATAAGTTAAGTGAATAATTTTAACTTTAGTAAAAAAATTGTTTTCTGCCAAGAAAAGACACTTATTGCGAAGCAATCATCTGGGTTGGTGAGCGGCAGCGAACAGGAGGCTTAGCCCCCTATTATATATATATTTTCAGGGCTCATTAGAAATGGCACGGTGCAAAAAAAAAAGCAATATATCCCCCTCCAAATTGGGCGCCATCGCATAAAAGGGCATAGAAGTTGAAGTAGGTTTTAAGAAATTATAAATATTCAAATTGTTTAACTATATCGTTAAAAATAAATCTTATTTTTTATAGAGAAATAAACTGAAAAATAATTCCTCAGTTAAATTTGTACATAATATAAATATGTTTCAAAATGAGAGGAGTTCTCGAATTTTAAAATCTCATGCGTCGTAATAATATTGTTTTAAAAATATCGGAATTTCAAAATCGAGATCACTCAAAATACGAAAAAAAACTGTAAATGCAAATGTCGTAATTTCCTATCCGGACTATTGCCGATATTGGGAGCTAAAAATGTCATAAGTTCCCATCTGTCATACGACTTATTCAGGAGATAAATGAGTGGAAAAAATGTGTTTTATAAGTAAGGTGAAAAAAATGACAACTAGGTGTACTTTTTTAGGCGTCAAATTTAAATTCTTATGCGCAAATTACGACTATTGTGACAGCGTATTTTGAATCCTGGTTGTAATAAACCTATTTCCACAATATCTAAAATAAAAATGCACAGTATTAGTGAAATTTTAATGGGCACCAAATTTACTCATAAATTACTTTGTATCTATATTAGTATATTTGGTACTTATTAAAATAGCACCAATTACCATAACACCAGAAGTGCATATTTCCAAAAATAATAATCATTGGCGTCAATAATACTATGGTAGTTATTTTACTTTTCTACTACACGGATTAAAACTATTTCTACATCAATTTTGGCTTTTAATACGTAGCTTACTTTTTCATTTTAATTAGTTCCTAGTACTAAAATTATTTGAGCATCATTTACGTCAAAATCAATACTGCAAATTTTTTTCACTTTTGTCCAAAACCAATTTGTTAAATTACTCCTTTAATATTACCCTTTAGAACACAACTTATTTTTTTATTTATTTCAAATACTTACTTTTACGAAAATTAAGTACTTTTATAGAAACACACTTTAATAGCATATCTATAAACAAAATTAACACACCTGCATAGCTCATAACTTTAGAAATACTAATTTGATAACATAGTCCGCTGCTATGTACGATGCTGATAATTTAATTTATTTGACAATACGAATAAAAAATAAAATGTTAAAGAAACGTGCGATAAAGTTCTGAGGGGATAACAAATATCACTGTATATATA
>NC_092205.1:95057033-95066814 GCF_043381705.1 Parasteatoda tepidariorum
CATATATATATATATGTTGCGTTTTCTAAGCCAATGAAATATTCATTAAAAATTTTCAAACAACTCTTCTGAACGGTCTAATTGTAATTTTATGTTCTAATGTCGACAGTGACCTGGATTAAATTCACTTTGAAGCAAAACCGATTAAAAATTGGGCAAACTAACTGTCGTAAACTTGGTATTACTAAAAAGCATAGCTTCTTGCGTGTACAATTTATACGCAACACATTGTATCATATTGTTTACTGATAAACGTCGTAAATGAAAAGTAATAGTATTACAAAGTTTTGGTGTAATTATATAGCACAAATTCTGTTGAAATTACTAAATAAATTATTCAAACGGTTCAGCAAAGATAAGCAGTTTAACACGGTTATTTTTGCAAAAACATTAAGTGCTGGGGTAAAATCGTTCGAAGAAGATTAAAGTAATGGATTAGGAAACGCAATGTTTATGTCACTGAAGATATTAAGTTAGGAAACGATAAATAAATAAGTCATTATCTAAAAAGTATGATTATTATATGCATAAATATTTACTTAGTAACTAAAACTTGTGAAGTTTCTAAATTTATTTAGCTGAAGCAAGAGACCAATTATCTTTGAAATTACTTTGCAAACAAGAAAAAAAAATTCTCGAAGTATATAGAGAAAAGTTACAGCGAAAGTTAAATATAACATAATATAGCGCATCTCTATTTGGTTCCTTATTTTTTTTCGGAAGTCAAGCATAACATTTCCAAAATGACGAGGAAATAAGAATTCCTGTTCTAATGTTTACATTGTCTTATTTACAATTATTCAACCTTTCAGTTTTAAAACAGATAGGATAAATAGTGATGCAACTGCATATTTAACTACTCTAATAAATGCAAAATATTTAAGAATTGAGAAAGTTGTAAAAGCGAAGTATAATTAGAGAATTATGAACCAAATGTAAATAATTTTGATCACCTTATTTGAACGAAGTCATTAGTAAAGTTATGTATGTAATTAAGTTCCACTTTAAAGAATGTAGTCTGCTATTTTTACTTACATAGGCACAGTTGTTTTAAAACAATTTAAAAGTTTTTCTATGAATCTCTAAGTAGAATAACATTAACTATGATTCTCTAAGTAGAATAACATTAACAATGAATCTCTAAGTAGAAAATGCTTGAACAAAATTTGGTGCTTATATAGACGAAAAGAAAATCTTTTGGTTAAAGTGTAGAATCGGGCTTGGCAACAAATTTCAATTGTAAAACTTTGCTGAAAACAAAGTTTCTGGTTACCATCCTGCTGTCTCTGCTTTTAATGACGTCAGCATCGGGTTACCGCAATTATTTGTTACGGTTTAGGATCTTGGTTTGTTTTCACATGTATATACTTAGGTATGTTTCCAAATATCAGAGAGGCCTGGGATTCTACGCTGTAACCCTTTTTTTCTTCTTCTTCGAAATCTATAAAAACCAATGTTATGATCATGAACTTAATTATAACTAATGATATTATTAAATATAATAGTAGTAGCTTAAGTTACTACATGAATTGTATCTAGCGAGTTATAAACTATCCTGCGAAATTATGATAATAAATGGATCTGGCTGTTTCAATGGAAACTGGTGGAATCCGTAATCGCGAGACTGATATGATCATATCAGATGGAATAGAACACTCTCAATTCCAGAAGAAAAGACCACTGATTCACAAGTATGACATCATGATCTATGACATCAGCGCAGATAAGTAGTTTATAAACAAGATGTTAATAATTCGGTTATTACTATCTAAGTTTCTTCACATAAGTCACGAATCTTTTACTAATTCGAGAAAATGTGAATGAAATCTTGAAGTCTGCAGTAGAGATTTTGTAGATGTTCTTTATTTATATGAGACATATTTGGAAAGTCTGCATATTATTTGCTGTTCTCAAATGCAGATTGTCAGGTCTGTTGATACAGTTGTTTGATCACACGGAAGGTGTCTATTAGAGTAAATTTGTTATAAATTCTTGGTTTGACTCGCACCACTTTTTCCATCTCGTCCGCGATTTCATTACTAAGAATCCAGAAGTGGCCAGGAACCCGGGCTAGATCTACTGATTGTCCTGATGTTGGGCAAAGGTGATAAAATGTGTTGACTGATTCCTCGTGAGAAAGCAGTAGCATATCCTAATACTGTTAGTACTGAGAGTGAATCACATAAAATTAAGACATGTTAGGAATCTTAAAGACATCCATCATCGAATCGCCAGTAGGACAGTTATTTTTGCAGCTGTCAAAATAGAACAAATAGAAGGGATTGATCCAGACAGAGCTAAACTAGAAGCGGGAGTTGTCAATTGCGACTCCGGTCTCGCCTGATACCCGGGAAGTGTCTGCGTAGAGTAGAGTGTGGTAGGGCAAGTTATTGCTCAGGGGATAAAGCGTTTGACTTCCAATGAGGTGATTTGGGGTCGAATCCAGCGATGGCTGGTTGACACGAATTCCGCATCCGTCTTGCACCGACCACAGTGCTGACGTGAAACATAATCAGTGGTAGACGGATCATGGGTAAGAGTCCCTTTGCCATCAGGCTCACTGTGGGAGGTTCTCGTGGTCTTCGTCGTAACGCAAATGCTAGTTAGTTCAATCAAAAAGGCCTCCACGAAGGCAAAATGTGATCCAGGAGTTTCCTTGTCTTCTGGATTGGGTTCAAAATGACAAGGCTACGGAGTTGAACATAAGTAGTCGTCAACCCAAAAATTGGGTAGGCTGTTCAACGACGGTTATAAAATATAGGATCTATCCACAGCAGATATTAAAACATCAATTAAATATAATAATATCAAGGAACAAATGAATATTAAATCGGATATAACAAATATTTTTGACATTCACCAAAGCCACTATGTGGTTGCTGACTTTCACTGGTGATTATCTTGATTTCGATCATTCACGGTAATAAAAGTATTATGCTGACTTTAATTGCTCATTAAATTCAAACTCAAAGAGTATGTTCCATTTTTTGCAATATTGGCTTGTGATCGTACGATGCGCAAACAGAAGACATAAGCAGTTTTGAATCTTTTGTGTCGTTAGTACAATAAGCAACTTTTCCACAGTAAAGAGCTAAAATAATTTTCGACTCAACTCTCTTCTGCAGCTCGTATTGAAACAAACTAATAGATTTTTTCCTCGGAGTCTTTTATATTGAGGCACATAAACACAATTCGGTGCGACAGTTAGCCTAGCTGTTCGATCAAGAGAAGGCTTTTTCGAAATCAACAGCTTCTAAAAAAAAAAGAGCAAAAAAAAAGACTTTTTCGTTCTTGATAGTTTGACTTCATCGTTTTGCTTGTCCTTTTACTTTTTTTTTCTTCTCCCGACGAAAACGAGAGGGTGGATAAAAAAAATTCCTCCCCACCCCAACCAATGATACTTGGTAACAAAAAAAAAAATCAATAACAACTTCTAAAAGAAACGGACGATTTAATCGAGTAAAAAGAGTAGGGGAAGAAAAAAAAAGATGCAAAGGTAAGGGAAATTTCTTTTGGCGATTAAAGTACCAGACAAGTAAAAAACGAATAAAAAATGATTTATTGATTATCTGCAAAAGATAGTGGAACAGAATAGATCTTTGACATTGCATGTTCGGCCTAAGCTAGAAACCCCTGAAATGTTCGAATGCTTACTCATGTCTTTTTGTTTTTAATCTCTTTGTTCTTTTTCTATGGCATTCTAAAAATAATTTTACAAATACGAAACATTTTACATTCAGATTTGTGATACTTTTATAAATGTGTATACAGTCCCTGGCCAAATAATTAGACGCGCTATAAGATTCTATGCAAAATCTTAATTATCAGGTGATACTATACAGCTTTATTGTCTTTATGTGACTAAAACCGGTTTGCACTTGTTTACGTTCGTCTATCAATGGGTTAAATTAGACGATTATAATATAGATTCGACGATTGGATAAATTAGACCATATAGTATATAAATATAGAATATTTATTATATCAGGTATTATATTAGTATATTATAATAATTAGACCAAATTATTAGACGCAATGTAGTTTTTTAATAATGACATGTTTTGCACGAGTTTATCGGCAATACTTTTATATTTAAACATACGTGTAATGGGTTTTTATTCAGGAGATTTTTTATATACCTCTTATTTGTATTTATTTTTAACGTATTGCATTGCAATGTTAACCAATTGATACACACGAGAGTAAACAAGTGCAAACCGGTTTCAGCCGCGTAAAAACAATACAGCTGTATAGTATCACCTGATAATTAAGATTTTACATAGAATCTTATAGTTCGTTTAATTATATGGCCAGAGACTGTATATGAGATAAAAAAAATCTTAGCACGCAAAATTTTATCAAAATATTTATGCTAATAAATTTACAAGGTGTTTCGTAATGATCGCTCTTAACATAAATAATTAAAATCTTTATTAAAAATGAAGTGAGAAAAATTATATACAGGAGCACCACGAACTAATAGTTTTGTGAGGGAGGAAACTTGACCGCATAAAGAAGTAAAAGTTATAAATAACTTTACTGCCAACTATAAATAAGGCACCACGATTTTATTTTTATATCTAGAGTTGCAGCAAGGTTCATAACTTGATATTCTATTTTTCATTTAATTAGTTGGATTTAAGATCTCCTTAATCACCACTATACGCACCACAAAGCACTAGAGACGCTTACAAAAAGTATAGCATGCACTCTTTGAATCGAAGATGGGTTCAATTCCGGGGATCGAACCTCCATCCATCAGAAGAGCAGCTTTGATCTCTTTCTCACTGAGCTATCACTGTACTATTATTCTATTCTAAGCTATCAATGTATTAACTTAGGTTTTAAAAACAGTTATGAAATCTCGAATATATTTCCATAAAAATATTTTTATTAGTTATAAATAAATGTTCATAAAATAATCCTTTAATATTGATGCATTAATATTAAAGGATATTTTTATGAATCAATTATTGTAATCAATTATTATTATTGTAATCAATTATCAATTATTATTATTGTAATCAATTATCAATTATTATTATTGTAATCAATTATTATTATTATTGTAATCAATTATCAATTATTATTATTATTGTAATATAATTATCAATTATTGTAATCATTTATTCAATTATCAATTATTATTATTGTAATATAATTATCAATTATTGTAATCAATTATTTAATTATCAATTATTATTATTGTAATATAATTATCAATTATTGTAATCAATTATTTAATTATCAATTATTGTAATCAATTATTTAATTATCAATTATTATTATTGTAATATAATTATCAATTATTGTAATCAATTATTTAATTATCAATTATTGTAATCAATTATTTAATTATCAATTATTATTATTGTAATATAATTATCAATTATTGTAATCAAATTATAGTAATTAAAAATTACAATAATTCTAAATACAATTAAACTGTTTTTTTAATGCAACAATAATTTAATACAATAATATAATACAATACAATAAATTCTAATGACTGTTATAGGATTTTGGTTCTGCCAAAAAAAAAAAAGGGAAAAATTAGCATTTTCTTTTAAGCGGTAGGAATTCTATATAAAATACAAAAGTCTTAAAATATTTCAAAACTTTAAAAAAAGTTAAATACTTTTTTTTTCTTTATCTTTAGTCACTAGAATACGTAGCTGCTAAAAATTATAATTTTACAGTGATTAATTTTTCATTTGTTTCGAAAAATCTGAAAAATTGTCAATATAAGCTATTTAATTATTCTAAAACAAACTCAAAATTAAAGCAAAAGAGAAAACGTTGCTCGTTTTCAGACATTAGTGTGAGTGGCTGTAAAACAATCATAATTTTCTTGTTAACAATTTTCTTAATATGAATTACTTAGAACAAAGAAACAATCTTTGATGTTCACATAAAATAACTTAAAAATTAATGGCCGCATTAATAATAGTTTGATATAAAAATGTTCTTTTAAAACATGTCTCTAGAAATTTGCAAATTTTAATATTGTTTCATGTTATTGTTGTTCTTTACAGCGAGGAAAAATAGGAATTGAAAATGGTGAAAATTTTCTGAAAAAATTGTATCGGCGGGCGACGGTAAACTTATATCATGAAGAGAATAATTTTAGTAATTTATATACTTGCTTTTTCAAGATTCATAAATTTTAGTTGCTTTAGGAAGTGTTTTTAAATTTTCCTGTTGTAGAATAAAGAAATACACATGATTATATAGGCAAAAACATGATAATTCTTTGCAAGGTAAGTTTTAGTTATCGTAATTTCTTTTACTTGTGAATATTTCTTAAAACATAGATTATTTATGAAAACTAATTTTCCCGAAAGAATTTAAATCATCGTTTTTGTCATGGTTTTAAATATTTTTGTGGTTCTTTATTTCAGAAAAACAAAAATTGAGTAAACGTTGAATTTCGCAGAATGAGAAAAACATTTAATGTCATATTGTCTAAGAAATATTTTACTAAAAATATTTTAATTTACATTTTTTTCAGGGATTATTTTGTTACTTTTGAACGCGTAAATTTAGCAATTATTTGCAAATAACGTCAACAAGAAAACAACAATATTTCAAATATTTTTCGATTAAAAAAGTTTGCAAATATTAGTACATTGAAATTTAAAAATTAATTCATTCAATTCTACGCATCAAATGTAAAGAAAAAATATTTTGATAATTTTTATGCTTGCTGTTTTAGGATTCATAAAATTTAGTTGCTTTACGAAGTGTTTCCATAAATGTTTCTGTTGTAAAATAAAAAAAATACACATTATTATATAGGCAAAAACATGATAATTCTTTACAAGATTAAAGTTTTATTTATAGTTTTTTTTTTACTTGTAAATATTTCTTAAAATAAAGATTATTTATAAAAATTTAATTTAAGGATAGAATTTAAAAACAAGTTTTTGTTCTTGCTTTAAATATTTTTGTGTTATTTTTCTTTCAAAAATACAAAAATTGAGTTAACGTTTATTTCGCAGAATGAGAAATACCTTTAATGGCATAGTGTCTTTAAGAAATACTTAACTAAAAAATATTTTAATTTATAGTTTTTTCTGTTGGATAATTTTGTTACTTTTGAAAGATTAAATTTAATAATTATTTGCCAATAGCGTCAACAAGTAAACAACAATATTTCAAATATTATTTTTCAATTAAAAAATATTTAGAAATATAATCACCTATATCAGTACATTGAAATATAAAAATTAATTTATTCAATTCTACGCAACAAACAAAAATATTTACTGATAAATATTTTTTTTAATTATAAATTTTTGCACGGCAAAGAAATAAACCATGAAAAAAACTTCTCTTTTATCTTCAAGTTAAACTTATACCATTTTTATTTAACAATTGTCATTTCTCATATATGTCAACTTTCTCAATAACAACAACGAGAGTGATAATTTGATATTTATTTTTCAAAGCATCTGTATAAATGTTAAGTGGATCCAATAAACGTAAACAAAGATTTTTCTGAAATAATACACCGTTGCCAACCCTTAAAGTCAAAGTTCATCTTCAAAAAATATAAATATTTCGAAAATACTTACAATTAAATTTCTGTCGTTTTCCTTTTTGCTTTTGGGTAATTCAGAAAACTTCATCTTCGTAGGGTGGAAGAATTTTCGAAGTTGAATAAAAAAAAACTGAAATAAATTAAATTTATATTTTATATGCTTCTTCGGTCGTTTGCGTCGTCGATTACGTATGCAAATCACTTTAAAATTTTGCGTCGCTGTAGCCTGCGTCAGAGGTTCGTTAATAACTCAATTTTGAGTGAATTTTAAATATTTTCTGTAAATGTTAAAGCCCCCACGTGTTACACAAAGATATGTTTTAACAAACGGTGACATTTTATCGACTAAAATATATTTAAAGACTTACTTTTTCTGTTTGCTTGCTGAACTAAACACAGAAAATTAAAAAGATAATTTAATATTTTTGACAGGGAAGAAAATTATCATTTTTTACATTTTTATTCCCAAAAGAGATAAATATAGCCAACAATTATTTTTATTATTTTATTTATATATTTATTTATTTATTTCCAACTTGCTGCTTTTAAATTTATTTATTACTATTTATTTTTTGGCAAACACTTTTTATTAAAAAAAATTTTTTTCTCTAAAAAATGTCCTCTTTCCTTTGTTTTAAACTTGATAAAAAATAAAAGTATATATGATATTATTAAACAACATCATTATAAACAAGAAATTAATAATACAGAGTAAAATATAAAAAAATACATTAAATAAAACCAAAATAAATGCAGTTAACTAAAAGTATTACGCTTAAATATAAAGAAAAAGTCAGTAAGAAGTTAGGTTTAAGGGGTAAACAATTTATTAACTTCATGATCTTTTCTGGTATTCAAAAATTCGTTTATAAATAAATTCGCACTTTCGTTAGACTGATTCCAGATTAACATTATTTCGAAAAAAAAATATTTTAAATAATAAGTGTCGCCATTTCGATGTAAACAATTATAATCTTGACTAGATAGTAAAAAAAATTAAATTATGTTTAATTTTGTGGCGAGCTTGATGTACTTAGGTATTTAGCTATTTAACTTGATCAGGGATGAAATAAATCGAAAAACATAATTCTTCTAACAAAACCAAAGTCAAAATATTCATTTGGTAAATTTTCCGTTCACATATATATGGACACTGTTTACCGGAAATTCCGTGTTTTCAAAATAGTACTAATTACCACACATTTAGTAACAAAAACGTAAACTGAAAAGCCAATTTAACCAAATAAATGGTTTTTATTCCACACTCTAAGGCAGTGTTTCCCAAACTTATGACTTTGTGTACCCTTTCTAAATTTTTCGTAACGCTGTGCACCACTAATAAAAAAATGAATGTATTTTTTACTATAAAAAAAATTTGACGAAAGTAAAAAATCACAACTGGCTGTTGACACCACTAATTATTAACTGTTAACTCTACGAAATATAGCTAATAGGAAAAAAAAATCGTAAATTTTCTTGTTTTTAAAAAGTTTCTTTTTAACAAAAAGTTTTTATTGAGCACATTTAAATATTTAAGTACTAGGAGGTTTCGCCCCCTGCTCGCTAGCGCTCGCCAACCATCGGAACTGCTTTCGCAGCTCATTTCGGATTGCTTCGCAATCCAATGCCCGCTTTGCTCGAGCATTGGATACGTTCTTAACGTCTAGCTTTTGTATACTTTTTTGAATACTGAAGTTCCGAAAACTTTCCACTGTAGAAAATTCTAAACCTGTACATTTCAATATTATCTGGGCATTTGGCGATACAACACTTATAGAATTGAAGGATTTGTTACGTCAAGCACTCAAGTATCATAATTTTGATCTAGTTGCCCTTCTATGTCATTTTGATTTATTAAGTTAACTTTCAAAAAATTCTATGGCTGGCAACAGCATTTTTATTTTTTAAGTTGTTTAATTTATTTTTGTTAGAATTCGTTATCTTTTTAGCAAAATGTTTTTTAACCTAACAGAATTCTTTTCCGACTGATATATGAAGAAAATAAAGTAAATATCTAAGTGCTGTGAGAAGAATCTTATTTAGTTGTACAAAGTACTTCAGCCGAAATTTGGGAGCCACGTAAGAGAATTATATATATTAGATCAGAAACACATCATTAAAAGGCAGAATGCTTTGGTGTTTTCAAAACGTAAACAAAACAAAGCAAACGTTGCCACCGGCGGAAAAGAAATACAGCCAAAATTTGGGAGCCACGTAAGAGAATTATATATAATAGAT
>NC_092205.1:95067106-95086488 GCF_043381705.1 Parasteatoda tepidariorum
AAAATGTCAGAGGTCCTTATTATCAGTATTATAAACTCATATAAAGCAATTTTAATACAGACAATAATATAAAATTATATAAAGCGAGGAAGCAATATTATTTAACAAACTACTATAGGGCATTAGCCGGAGATTAATCTCCGTATTCGAAGCACACGTGGCAGAGCCTAACTCGGGTTGACTATATTTGAGAGTGCCCCTTGTTTCCTGCCAAGTTGTAATCGTGGTTGATCGCCAAGCTGGGCGATGTTGAAACCCAATCGTGATTCTGATTGGTTTAGATTTTAGTGTTATTTTTAAATGTTCAACGGTATATATGATTTCAGAGGTCCGTTAGTTCTAAGTTGGATACCGGCTGGTAAGGTTACTTTTTCTTCTGGTCAATAAGATCGAAGGTATGTGGGCAGTCATAGAATGGGACTTCAGAAAAAAATGTTATCGCCACTCCGGTACCACAGACGCAATTTTCGATTCGTATTTCGCCGAATTTATGCGGCGATGGAGGTACACAGATTCTATTCATGATAAATTTAGACAGTATCTAACTGCTATTAGAGAATTCGGTGCCCCTAAATCTGAGAATATTCAAGCTTAACGAAGAAGTGAGTTTTTTTTTCCTTTTCTTTCTGTGCTTACTCCGTTAATTTTTGTTTTGATTCAAAATGCATTTTCTTGGGTTTATTAATTTTGCTCATATCGGGTTCCTTGCAATTTTATAAAGTTTTGGCCGATGTTTTGTTGAAATTTTCTAATGTTTTATTGTAATATCATTATAGTTTAGCAGCCATTCCTGTTACCACGGTGTTCCACGCAAACAGAAATAGCGCCAAACATAAGTCGCCAATTTCACCAAGGGGCACCCTCAAGTACATTTTTACCACTACTAACTCAAATCATTGTTGATCTTATAGGATGCCGGACGCTCCCTATATGGTGCGTCATCTCTCCCTCCCCAAAAATTTAAATTTTAAACTGAAAACAATTAAAACCTAATGAAAAAAAACTTTAAAATATGGCAAACAAATTAAAACATGCAATATTAATAAGTTGATTCTGAGTAATATTTCAAAAGCAAAACACATTGCAAGTAATTGCCCAATTAACTACAATACTGTCAACTGACAAAATATTTTAGTTTCAACCAGACAAAAAGCAAATTATATGATAAAAACACACGTAACTAAAATTCGACAAATTAAGCAATTTAATTTTTTTGTCAATTTGAATACTAATAAAAAAGCAAATGTAAAATGAAATAATTATGTTATCAATGATCAATAAACATTTTTGTATGAATTGCTTTAAAAAAATAAGGTTGAAACAATAAAATTAAAAAGTATTTGCAGTAGATCTCTGAATATTCACAAAACCTAGCTATGCAAATTTTTCATTGATTTTTCTTTCAAATCAGTTTGTGTACCAATGATTTGCACTTTTATGCATTATTTAAGAAATATCTCAAACAAATATGAACTGTTAATTAATATTTCTGGCTGCACGATTTTTTGAAAGTAAGTAAAAAACAATTAAAAGTAAGAAGAAACAATGATAAAATTAAAAATTATTTACAAAACCTCCTTATGTACAACATTTTTTATCAATTTTTTCCATGTTATTCGTTTTCATTTAAACGTCTTGACTCTTCAACGTTTCTTCACCGCGCATTTCGCTGTAGCGTATTGATAGTACCGCGATTATTTTCCCGGTAATTTTGTATTGCTAAATTTCAGCCCTATGTCGCTGTTGATATCTCCTAAGATATTCACGGCGATCCATTTTTTTTAATAAAAGATATAAGTATTTTAAAGTAAACTCTGTTCAATATATTTCACACATTCAATACAAAATAAAAATCGCAACACGATTTAGCTGGTAAGTTTAGTTGTAGCATTTCCGCAGACAGCATTATTAAAAAGTATTACCTTTACACGCACAAGCGTTCTCAATTTTGATTGGCTGTTTTGTGCGATACTAACCAGAAGTCTTCTGTGATTGGCTATGTGTTATCATTCCACTCGTCTTCTTATATATAAAGATATATCTTGATCAAATTTTTAATCGTTCATAAAATACTTTTTATTTTTAAAACTTGTAGAAGATGACACTTGATGTTAATACAGTTTTTTCAAAGATTAATTCATTCATTAAATTTAATTAATTAATTTTGGTTTTCTATGGGAGAAAATTTTTTAATTATTTAATAAAAAGCAACTCAAAATTTTTTTCTTTGTTAGCCTAAGTAGGAATTGACTTTAATTTTTTTTTAATATTACTTTTTTTTCTCGGAGTGAACTAAGAAGAACATCCTCAATACACTAAGCTAGGTAGATATTTTTAGAGCACATAACGCGTTAGTAAACACTCACACTCGCATTGGCTACGCTCGAAATAAAAATAACAGCAATATTTGAAATTCCAAAGACGATTATCGTTGTGTTATCAGAAATAAACTTTAGGTAATATTGTAAGAACGCGTTTGCCAAAATAGCCGGAAGATGTCAGCAATTTAGTGCAAAAAAATAATAGCAACGTTATAAATGGAATGACCATAACATCGCTAGTAATAGCGTAAAATGAGAAAATGATAACCAATAGTTTCGGCAAATGGCTTCTTCCTAGCTGCCTAAATGAAAGAAATTCAATATTTCTTCTACTGAAGAAATAGAAAAAAGTTCTGAATTGTGGTTTTTTTTTAAAAAACTGCATGCTTTTTCTAGACTTCAGAAAAAGAAAATGACTCTCATGCGTATTGCCAACAAAGATATGACTTATTTTATTACGAAATTCGGATTCTTGTTCTCTTTTTGCTGTATGTACTTAAGAAAAAATAGTTTTATTATGTTTTCCAAAGTGGTTTCAGTTTTTTTATTGTTACTTATTGCAAGGCTTGCTGTTCGATTTCATGAACGCAAAAGTGTATTCTTGAACCATTTCCAAAACTGTTTAAAAGAAATAAGATTAAAATAAAAAAAATGCAGATTTTGAGCTCGACTTTTTCAAAAAAAAATACATATAAAAAGATATTAAAAAACAAAATCAACAAAAAAGTTGTGATCTCCTTATTACTATCACTGGTTACTCATTGGTCAAATGCTTTTTCTCTCTGGACTGACTCAGTTAAACGCCACAACATTTCAAATCATGGGTCGCAAAAACTGTCTCAAATTGATGCTTGTTGTCTGATTGCTTTTCAAATCCTGCCTATGTACGTGTTTCAAGACGTCACAAAATACTTTTGCTTCTTCAGCATTCATATTTATATTGAAATCATTGTCAACACAGTAATTATATGTTTATAATAAAAAATATATAAAAATTTAATTATTATTATTATGTAAATGCATTAAGAATAACTGCTGATGAAAAGAAAAAAAAAATTATCAAACAGCAGCGGTCGCCATAGCAACGCATGCAATGACGGCGCATGCGCACTGTTTACTATTAGTCTTGAACACAGTTGAAAAGTGTGTGGACGTCATCAAATCCAAACCAAGACCCATTTTGCCAATGGGTAATAAAATAAATAAAAAAAATTAGTCTTGAAAAATCTAAAGTTTGAGTGTAGGTTTATCTTAATCTGAAGCGTTGATACGATCCTTCAGATTTTTCCAAAAGTTCCAACAATGTTTCTCGGAATTTAAATTACTTCATGCAACGTTTTATGTCCCCTATAAAATGTTTAAAAAGAGAAATGTTTTACTAGTTGTTTAACTATGCGTCTCAGTTTTAGGGAAGAAAAAGTAAAAATGATAGATTTCTCCCAGAGCATCCAGGAGGAACAAAGCAATTTAAATGCAACTCACCGAACATTTTATGTCTTGCCTATCTAAAGGGGTGGGATTTGTTGATTTATTTTTAATAATAGAGTTAAAATGTATGTAGGACAATGAAATCTCTTTATCAATAAAATACCTATATCAGTAAAATAAAAGTATCTTGAAAAATTGTATAAAATGGCAAGGAATATTGTATTTCAAAAAGCAAATACGCAAGGATAAAGATTTGAAACTTGCCAATTTTTGCAAATCAACATTATGTGAGCATGTAGTAGTTGAACTGCTTTCACTCGAATTTGCCATCTTAAAATTTTATATTTGCGTATCAAGTTTTGAAAACTGAAATATAGCAATTGTAAAACCCTTTACATTTGAAATTCAAAAAATAAATTAGACCCACAGACAAACTCCAAGTGGTAAAAAGAAAATCAATCGATTCCGTATGTCGGGTTTAATATAGAAGTTAAATATATTATTAATAAAATCTTTTTCTTTATTTATAACTTTTTTTAAATTGAAACTCGCGTTTCGAGTCAACGTAAAACATGAGGCCGGGTGCCGCAATTAAAAAATCAGTCANAAAAAAAATTAGTCTTGAAAAATCTAAAGTTTGAGTGTAGGTTTATCTTAATCTGAAGCGTTGATACGATCCTTCAGATTTTTCCAAAAGTTCCAGAGTTTTCCAAAAGCCCGGGTGCCGCAATTAAAAAATCAGTCAAATGGCGGGCCGCAACTTTATCAAAATTTTATATAGGATTATTTTATGTTTGAAGGAACATTAAATATTACTGTCAGATTATTATCAAGTTGTACTAAACAAGAGTATTGAATTACAAATTAAAATAAGAAGTAGATTTTTAAAAATATTTTATTGCATACTAAAAAATTCTGGTCAGAAAAGTAAATAATTTCGTCCAAAATGAGTGGTTTCCAAAAGTTAAATCGGGGAATTTATTCGAGAAAATTTCTGATACGCACATGCTACATTATTTTTAACCCACATAAAAAGGAAAAGTATTTTTAACCCACATAAAGTTTTTACGAAAATTGTCCGCAAAAAATGACAAATAATATATTTTAGTTCGCGGGCTGCAAAAAAAGGGCCGCCAGTTAGTAACCACAGATATAGACAATAAACATATTGTAAACAAAAGTCTTTTTCTAATGGACCTCATTTTTATTGGCATTACTGGAACTGGTGATTCGAGTCATCGTAAAACATACACAAGAATCCACTTTTTACTTGTCAATTATTAAATTTTGTATTGTTATTTTACTAAGCAGTTTGTAAATTCTATCATCCTATCTCGCCAAAACTCATCGCCAAAATTGACATTTTAGCGCATATTACAAAGAAGATATATTTAACAGTTTACCGTTGGGTAAAAAGCACCCTTTTTTTAACAGTTTGGTAAAACCATGAATCTTTTTCCAAAAATATATAAAATTTAGAGTTATTTAACAGAGTTTAAAAGTCCAAATTTAATTGGAAATTGAAAAATAGGCCAATGTAAGAGGAAATTGTTACCTCCCTACAAAATTTCAAAGTAAATTTCCTTCGTTTATAATACGTAAGATGCACAGAAGCATTTTTACTAAATCTAAATAGTAAATTCATGTCGTCCATATTACGTAAAATACACCAAAATATTCTTGCCGAAATAAAATAGTAAATTTATTTTGCCGATATTGAGTAACAATATACCGACGATTTCTACCGAATTCTATATGGCAAAATATGCGTCAACATTTTTACGTAAAATGTATGCAAACTTTCATCTTACTGAAATTTAAATGGTAAACTTGTTTCGTCAATAGTACGTAAAATATACCGAGGCTTTTACTAATTCTAAATAGCAATTTTTCTTCGTCAGTCTTACGTGAAATATACGAAAGCAATTTTACCGAAGGGAAGCTCGTAAAATCCATTTTGTTACAATTATATAAAATATACCGAAATTTTTCTACGAAATATTTCAATGGTAATATCATTTCGTTAATATTAATGCAATTTTTAAAAAAAATATATATAAAATTCTAGCACTTTAATTGCTTTATTGTATAATTTTCGACGAAAATAATCATTTTCTAAATCAAACATCCATAAACATGCTTCAGTAATACGTTTTTTCAAAATTTATGTTTTTTTTTATTATTTTGAATTAAGTAGAATAAATATTTGCTTTGTTTATGAACTCCACCATATTTAAAAAAAATTAACAGCGGAAATAAATAGAATAAAAATTATTATACAAAGTAAAATAAAATTTAAACAATATATTTCACTGGTACATCAAAAAGATACATCATAAATACGGTTGAATAAAATGAAAGGATAAACTACATACCCCAGAGAAGTTCTCCAAAGAAGCAACTTTATTTAAAAAGCAAAATATATTCTTCTTTTGAAACATCGGTTGAATTTTTAAAAGTTTACTTTACGAACTTCGTCTAAAAGAATCGCTTGCGCTGCCGGGTTGAAGAGGTCTTGAAAAAGTTAGCACTAAGTGGCATTTTACTTTCCAAAAACGCTTTGTTCGTAAATACGTCGTAGGAGGGAGAACAGAATAAATGAAAAGGAATTTTTGACAAGAATTTTCCGAGGAAAAGTATAAGTGACAAATATACAGGCAAAGAATGAGGTACTTAAAGTATTGGAGGAATGTGTTTCTTTTAGATTAAAATTTTGGAGCTGAATTTTCTTTAAAAATATTTAAAATACTGGCATATGAAGTGCTTCTGGATGCTAGAAATATTTTAAAGAGTTCAACATTTTTGTTTAAATACTTTATTATTTCAAATAAAGAGACTTTTTAGATAAGAATAAGAAGAAGAGTTCAACAAAAGAGTCATTGTTTGCATACGAAATTACTTTGGGAATTTATATCTATAAAAGCAGACGATCAAGATTTAAACACTTGTTTAGAAGCAGCAGACGATATGGAACTATTTGTAAATCATTGACTAGTTAAAAACACGCACAGCAAACAAATACGTTTTCCTCACACAAAAAATAATAAATTTAAAAATAATAAAAACTATTTTTAATCGTGATATTTTTTTATAGCAATAAATCAGACGATCAAAATTTAAACACTAATTATATCTATAAAAGCAGACGATAAAGATTTTAACACTTGTTAAGAAGCATCAGACGATATAGAACTATGTGTAAATCAATGACTAGTTAAAATCACAGCACAGCAAACAAATACGTTTTCCTCACACAAAAAATAATAAATTTAAATACAATAAAAATATTTTTAAACGTGATATTTTTTAACAGCAATGGCATTATGTTATAAAAGTAGCAACCGTATTTATTTAAATTTCTATGACACTTCAGGGATTTTCTTTTTGCCTCTGAGATGCCTTAGTAACTTGAAGTCTAAGAGTTAATGAGAAGCGAAATTATCTAAGTATAAAATCAGTCCTTCAAGCGTGTGCCTGGTTCTAGAAATTTCAATCTGATTTTTTTTTCGTGCGACATTTAACAAGACTGTTGGATTTAAACTTCAAAGAAATATTCGCTTAGCGACTTCGAATTTGAATACACTATTATAGCTAGATTCTTTTTAATTTTTGGGAAGAAATTTTTTTTTAAAAAAAGGAAGTCCTTTTTGCAGAAACCGATACGTCAACAAAAGAAGAAGAAAAAAAAACAAGTGCTTTATTTATACGTCCTCAAAATATACGGTAGAAAATTTATCGTTTTAACTTTATGCTCCTCGAAAAGAAAAGTTTCAAAGATTTACAGTTTAAATTTGGCAACAAATGAAGGTTATATCTCTAGGTTTTAAACACGTTTACAAAAACCTGCCGTAAAAGCGCAGTGATTAAAACACTGAGCTGCCATTGTGAAAAGACCGGAGTTCGATCCCCGACTGTGAAGCCCATTTAGCTTCAAATCGGTGGGTAAAAACTTGTCTTGGAAGTAAAGGCACGAAAAACATTGCTGACCATGACGTTGGTATCGAAATTAATTATATCGTTCCTAAGCTTCCCTAGCCGACAAACGGACCGTTGCGGTAGAGTTTCAGTTTTATTAAAGATATTACTTCAGAAATCCTAAATAAGGATTGGGTATTTATTACATGCTGTAAATACTAAGTAGAGATTTTTTAATCAGAAATTTTAAAATCAACTTTTTCTTGTGATGAAACCTCACGCTCTAAGTTACTCCCGAAAATTCAATAAAAGTTCTTCAAATAAAATTATTTCTCTTTTAAAAAAGAAATGCTCCCACTCAGATATCACCTCTTCTTTTGAGAACATGTTCTTTTTTTTAAATCAAATTCTGGCAAAGAAAAGGAGAAATTCAATACATCACGATATACTTCTTTTTTCATAAAAATAATCAACCAAAAATTGAAAAAAAGGTTATCTCAGTTTTAAAAGATCTCGCTCGTATAAATGAATAAAATTACGATGAAAGAACCAAGGTATGATAACTGAAAAAAGTTTTTTTTCCCAACTACTATTTGCGTCATCTATTTCATCTTTAACTCCTATTTCATTTTCTTTGGAACGAAATTTTAAACTAATATGAAAAAAAGAAGAACTAAAGCTTATTGACAGAGTAGTTAAAAAAATCCTTTAATTTTTCACATGTTTTCCCTTAAATGAGAACAGTTTTTTTGCATTTCTTTCTAAATCTTACGTGTCTGGGTTTTTTTATGCTTTTGAAATTCTTTTAAAAAAAACATGTGCAATAAATTTTAAATAAACATTCTAAGAAATTGTACTATATTTTTCCTTGTTAACTATTCTTTCCTTTTCTTAATTTTTAATGCTATTTTTCACAGAAATATTTCAAACAAAGGAGCCCAAATATTTTATGCTGTTTAGTATAAATTATGTATTATATTGAATTTAAGTATAAAGACTTATTCAAATATTTGAAAATCTGTGTCTGAGTTTCTCTTATGCGTTTGAAATTCTTTAAAAAATCTGTGTAAAAAATTTTAAATCAAACATTTTCAGAAATTGTACTATATTTTTCCTTGTTAATCATTCTTTCCTTTTCTTAATTTTTCATACTATTTTTCACAGAAATATTTCAAACAAAGGAGCCCAAATATTTTATGCTGTTTAGTATAAATTATGTATTATATTGAATTTAAGTATAAAGACTTATTCAAATATTTGAAAATCTGTGTCTGAGTTTCTCTTGTGCGTTTGAAATTCTTTAAAAAATCTGCGTAAAAATTTTAAATCAAACATTTTCAGAAATTGTACTATATTTTTCCTTGTTAATTATTCTTTCCTTTTCTTAATTTTTCATACTATTTTTCACAAAATTATTTAAACCAAAAGAGCCCAAATATTTTATGCTGCTTAGTATAAATTACGTATTATATTGAATTTAAGTATAAAGACTTATTCAAATATTTGAAAATCTGTGTCTGAGTTTCTCTTGTGCGTTTGAAATTCTTTAAAAAATCTGTGTAAAAAATTTTAAATCAAACATTTTCAGAAATTGTACTATATTTTTCCTTGTTAATCATTCTTTCCTTTTCTTAATTTTTCATACTATTTTTCCCAAAATTATTTAAGCCAAAAGAGCCCAAACTTCTTACGCTAGTATAAATTATGTATTACAGTTTCTGGCCACATTGTTAGGCGCACTATAAGATTCTATGTAAAATTATAATTATCAGGAGATTCTATACAGATGTATAGTTTTTACTTGGATGAAACCAGTTTGCATTTGTTTACGCTGTATTAATTAGTTAACATTGTAATATTGTAACATTGCTGTATTAATTGGTTAACATTGTAAAGCATATAAGTATATAAAAAATCTCCTGAATAAAAACACATTACATGTATGTTTAAATATAAAAGTATTGCCTAGAAACTCGAGCAAATCATGCAATTAATAAAAAAAACTACAGTGCGTTTAATATTTGATCTAATTATTTTAATATACTAATATAATGCTTGATACAATAAATATTCTATATTTATATAATATATCGTCTAATTTATCCTACCGTCAAATTTATATTATATACCGTCTAATTTAACCAATTGATGCACTAACGTAAGCAAGTGCAAACCGGTTTCAGTCACATAAAAACAATAAAATTGTATAGTATCACCTGATAATTAAGATTTTACATAGAATCTTATAGTGCGTCCAATAGTTTTTCCAGGGACTGTATATATTGAATTTAAGTATAAATACTTATTCAAATATTTAAAAATACAACTTATTTTACCATACAACAATTTAAAAAGAAAAAAAACGTCAGTCTTTGATATTAAAATTAGCACAGTAATGCAATTTAAAATTAGGGAAAAATACTAAAGAAACTTATCAGACATGAGAAAGAAAATACATTTTATAAATATCGCATGATTTAGTTCAAACGGTGAAATTGGAGCCGCGATGGCTCAGGGGATAGAGCCTGTCCAATGCGCCCTCCAATGCGGCGAACCGGGTTCGAATCCCTGTCGATACGAATTCCGCATCCGGCTTGCACCGAACACAATACTGACGTGAAATATCCTCAGTGGTAGATGGATCATGGATTAGAGTCTACTTGTCGTCAGGCTAACCATGGGAGGTTCTCGTGGTCTTCCTCTCCATGTAACGCAAATGCTGATTAACTCCATCCAAAAAGTCCTCCGCGAAGGCGAATTTCTCCCGATACTCGATCCAGGAGTTCCCTTGTCTTCTGGAATGGGTTCAAAATTACAAGGCTGCGGAGTTGAACATTAGTAGTCGTAAACCCATAAAATTGGGTGAGCGGTTATAAAACGGTTAAATTGTAAATGTTTCTATCTTTAACTAAAAGCAAATTTAGGGACTCCTTAATTTTGATTTGAAGGTAATAATTATTGATAAACATTCCTGAAGAAACAAATCATTTATAGCGCAATAATTAAATAAAATATCTTTAATGTTCCTTGTCCCGGGGAGTTAATTCTATGCACTGAATTTTGAAGCATATTTTGTATGATTTTAATCACATCCCATGTTGGAATATATAGAATTCTTTTTAAAGTCTTTAAATCGAAAAACCTCTGAAAGCCTGACTCTACTTCAAGACGTAAAACTTTATAAAGGAAACCATATGGCTGGATAATCAAAAAGCATGAAATGAATAAAATCTAGGTGAATTATGACAGACAACGTATTCATCAAAATAAATCGATTAATGCTTAGAGGTCACAACGATCACTTATTCATTTTTACATCTGTAACACTCTTAAATTTCCTTCATAGCAAAGTTAAATTTAACTTTGGCAAAGGACATAATATATACTTTACACTAGTTTTAAAAGTGATTTTAAGATATAAAATGTACACAATCAATTCAAAAGCGAACGAAATGAAAAAGCAATTTCTTTTTAAAATAATATTCAAATACGTCAAAAATCAGAAGTTATCTGTTCATTTTCAAAGAAGCGAGGAGTCAGCGAAAAAATCCTTATTTGTTGAATATGAAGCAGAAGAGAGAGAGAAAAAAAGAAGAAATAAAATTTATACAGCGAATACACACTGGATTCTTTTTCCTTTGTTCTTTTAGTAAAGATTCTGAAAGAGAAAATGTGTTCGATTTTAGAAGAGAATATCGTTGCTTCAACCTTTAGGATTTTGTTTATTATGCGTTATATGCATTTTGTTAAGTTTGTAAAATGTTGCTGAACATTTTTGTTAAACTGTAATTAAAAAATATTACAACGAATAATTTAAAAAAAACATCTAATTAATTTTAAAAGATCTACTTGGAAAAAGAAGAAAAACTTTTATAAATACTGATATTTCAATGTAGTTCTAAGAAATAAATAGCGATTTAAAAAAAGAAAAACGAGAGCCAAGATTATTTTAGGCAGATTTAATTGTGTTGTAAGAAACGGGAAAGTATAACTAAAAAGTTTTTCTACTTCTTTGGACAATATAGCAGTTTGCGGATAGAGCGCTCGCCTCCCAGTGATGTGACCTGGATTCGAATCCCAATGACGGCTAGAATTCGAATTCCGCATCCAGCGTGCACCTACCACATTGCTGGCATTAAAATATCCTCAGTGGTTGACGGATCAAGAGTCAGGCTAACCGTGGAAGGCCTTCGTTATTTTCCTCTCCATGTTGCGCAAATGCGGGTTACTTCTATTAAAAAGACCCCCAAGAAGACAAATTTCTCCCAATACTTGATCCAGGAGTTCCCTTGTCCTCTAGATTAGGTCCAAAATCACAAGGCTACAGAGTTGAACATTAGTAGTCGTAAACCCTAAATTGGGTCGACTGTTCAACAACTGTTATATAATATAATATATATGCTCTGGACTTTTCAAGTCTTAGACTCCAGGTCTTTTTTTTTTAAAAAGTTCCTTCAAATATATCTAGAGATATATTTGAAGATATATAGAGATATTTTTTATTTTTTGAAAATTATGACGCTCATATTTTTTATATGAAACTGTTATCAAATGAATCCCGTATAGCACAAAATTATTTAGGACATTGCTCATAATATACTTACTTGCCAACATTTATTCTCTACAAAGTTAACTTTCCCAAGTGGAGCAGTTCGTTCACCAAGAGTTGGCACTTGGCTCCACCTCCTCGGACGAAGAGTTCATTTCAGCGCGGAAGTAAGAAGGAAACGTCTCCGCGCTTGAAATTGAGACAATCCTTAATGCGCTCCAAACGCAAACAGTGAATTATTTTTCAGTCACTTCCTTCGCTTTATCACCTTTCGTTGCTCTAGTTAATTAAATATATTTCAAATTTAAAAACTGCTGTTTCCAAAGCAAAATGTCTCAAAAAGGACAAACAATTCTCTATCCGCCTATTTAGCCACCTTTTTTGGTGTTGAGATGCATTTAGAATTCTTTTTTTTTTTTATAGAACCGGGCCTCTCCTATCTATGAAAGAGTGAGCAAAACTCTAAGCTAACTTTGTTACAGCTCTAAATCCTACAAATTATTTTTAGAAAAAAAAATAGGTTATTGAATAGAGACGAAATTCATGCACGTTAGTCAAGCAAGAGACGAATTGATAAGCACAAACAAAACTTACTAGCAGGTGATGTTACTTTTGTTTGTACTATTTAAGAAAAACAAATTAATTAAAAGATTAAAAAGGGTTGTGGGTAGGAACAACGGAAGAACGAAAAATTAATTTACGACTCGATCTAATCTATCTAACAGGTAGAAGAAAAATAGATATATTGTTGTTATAGTAACGGAACATACAAGAAAAACAGCTGGCTTAATAGAATTTTTTTCCTTTCTTATAGTTCTTAAAAATATTTTTAATTCCGTTCAGAAGCTTGTAGTTTTACAATGAAATTTTATTTTTTGTGCGATGTAAGCGATCAGAAAAATGTGAAGAAAAAAATTATTTCTTCGATAGGTAATTATTTGAGATAAAATAGGATATGCACACAAGAAATTGTTTTAATATATTTCAAATTAAATCGCGTTTACTTTAAAAAAAATTGAAAGAAAATACTAGGTAAAATAGAATAATAGTATAGAAAAAAAGTTCTGTTAAAAATAATAATAAATACATAAAATAAAGTAACAATTTTTTCGTGTGCAGCTTGGCTAATATATCGTAGCATTAAGTTTTTTTTTTATTAAAAAAAAATATTACTTACAAGATAAATTTTTTTTATTTCAATTAGCTTTTATATTTAGAGGGGAATTGTTTCGAAAATAAAAAAAGACGATTTAAAGTTACGAGTTAGCACAAATCGAATTTAATGTCCAGATTTGTATTAAAGAAGATATGCCTGTCTATCTGCATGAATCCTAGTACACCCATGTAGATGAATATGGTTTCATAATATGTGATAAAATCTGGTAATTGTATGATACCTTAGAGCAGTGTTTCCCAAACTTATGACTTTTGTGTACCCTTTATAAATTTTTCGTAACGCTGTGTACCCTAATAAAAAAATTAATGTAGATTTTACTATAAAAAAATTGCACAAAAGTTAAAAATTACAACTGGCTTTTGACAATACTAATTATTAACTGTTAACTCAGCGAAAAATAGCTAATTGAAAAATACTTAATTGTAAATCGTAGGAGAGCTTTGTTTTTAAATAAAATTTTTTTGAAATGTTCTTTCTTTTGTTGTAAGATATTCGCATAAGAACGCGTACCCCCGCTAAACTCTTCCCGTACCCCTGGGGGTACGCGTACCACACTTTGGGAAACACTGCCTTAGAGTATGGCATAAAATCCACTTCTTCGGTTAAATTTGTTTTTCAGTTTTGTCTTCTTTCTATACGCGCGGTGATTTGAACTATGCACACATACACAGTTCAAATAATATATATGTGCGTGTGCGCGCGCGCGCGCGCGTGTGTGTGTGTGTGTGTGCGTGTACACACACACCACTGATAGATACATTTAGTAAAAACCTTAAATATTGAAAGCTTTTGTAATAGATACTAAATATACTGATATAAGAAAATTACATTAAAATTGGTACTTATACCAATACTGAGCAATTTTAATATAAATACTGTGGAAATAAGTGTTTCTGAGTCCCTCCAAAGGAATATTAGAAGGAGAAAATTTCTTGTATACTCAGCAAAATCTTTCTCACAAATATTGCGAAACAATTCTCAAGTAATTTACTAATTAATAAGAATCTGCCTATAACTACAAGAAACGATTTGAAACTTAATTTTACATAACGCAAAAACTCCTTTAAGACATTTAGAAAATTTAAAATATTCCTAATTGAATAAATAAATTTTTCTAACAAAAAATGACAAGTTTTGAACATTTTTCTCCGTTCTTAAATAAAATAACCACATTTCAGTTTCCTTCTTCTTTTTTTTGACAGCCTTAAAGATCTCATGCAATAAAAGATTAATGTAAAAGACATGCTAAGGTCTCCACCTGCATAAGATGTTCGAAAAGTAATTTAACATTGCAAACTTGCTCAAATTTTTTCAGAAAAGTCAAGTAAGTAAACCACTTAAGATTTCGAGAGAAACTTTTTTATGCTGTTTGGCATGACAAAAAGACCTGTTAAAGCTCAGGGAGTAAAAGGGAATTTGCATAACAGGACGAGAATGATGCAGATTTTTCAGAACCCTTTTCGCGAACGGTGAGTTTTCTTTGTTCAAATCTTATGTTTATGCAGGAGCTTTTTTTGTCGAGCTTTGTTGGGGCAGCTAACTAAACGGTTTTTAAAGTTCTTTTCTTGAACCCAACTAAAAATATGAACCCTGGATTAAATTCAGGTGAACTCGTTAATTTGTGTTTTATGCTTATTTATTATTATTTTTCTTTCTCAACGTATTTTTTTTCCGATAAAAATTGGAAACTGAAATTTATGTTTAATTACTAAAATTGCTAGTTTAATAATTGTTCGTTTAAAATGATTTTTTTGAAATAATTGCTCTCTGTATGGAATTTAGTATCCATCTAAAGAGGAAATAAAGGCGTCGCAAATCAAAACTGAAGGGATAAAAATCATTAACTCCATCAAATCAGATAAATCAATATTCAGGAAAGCAGATGTGCAGAATATTTAAACCTATTTAAACGTGGAATTGAAAAAGAGGCCAGTTGAACGGTGATTATGAAAAACAATTCTATGTTTGAACAGGCAATCAAACTGGTTTGTTTCAACAGTCTTCGAAAGCTTTTTTCCTTCCCAGCTTGAATATTAGTTTACGACTTCAATCTACACGGAGCCAAAAAACGAAAAACAGACCACCCAGAAACACTTTTGATCTAATGATCAGATCTTCACGTTTTAGGACTCAATATTAATGGTTCAAGGAGGTGACCTATAGTATGAAAATTATTTAGTGCAGACGATATTTTAAGTTACGAAATCAGACTCAAAAACGTACTTTCTCTGAATAAAAATGCCTTTTTTTGCAAGGATTCGAACTTCTAACCCCCCCCCCCCAATTATAGGGATAGCCGCAATCTGGGAAATAGGGTTCCCATATTTTGTAGAGGAGAGCGATCTAAAGTTTGGACCCCATAACGTTAATTTTATTTTTTGCGTATTTCGCCATATTTCGAGATTTTTTTAAGCGAATAGAAAAATTTTTGCTCGCAATTATAAAATTCGTTTACCCGTAAGTTATCCCATTCGTTTATCCATAACGCCAAAAATAAATTTTCGTAAATATTATTACTTTTTTAATTATTTCTTTCGTAATAGTCATAAAAATTTTGGATTGTAAGGTATACAATTGCTTTACTTCATTTTAAAGTATGTAATTTTACATGGCAAAATACAAATTTTGAGCAAAATCTGTCTAACAGCTCCAAAAAAAATCGAATTTCAAATAAGTCGAATATTTAAAATTCAATATCTCAGGAACTATTTAATCAATTTCACTCAAATTTTGTAGTTTGCCATGTAAAATTAGATACTGTAAAATGGCATAAGAAATCTTATACCTTTCAATTCAAAAAATTTTCGACTATAATTAAATAAAGTAATAAAAAATAATAATTATTTGCTAATTTTTTTTACGGAATTATCTTTGGATAAATGAATTTTATAATTGAGGGCAAATTTTTTTTTCAGTTAGCTTAAAAAAAATATATTGTGAAATAAGCAAAAGAAAAGTGGCATGAAGGGGTTCAAACTTTCTATCGCTCTTCCGATCAAACTACGGGGGCCATATTTCCCATATCCCGGCTATCCCCTATATTTAGGGGATCAGAAATCCGAATAAGTCGAAAAAAATTAGTGTTTATTCAGGGAAAGTACGCTTTTGTGTCTGATTTCGTAGCTTAAAATATCGTTTGCAATTATTAATTAGAATATTTGAAGTCACCCCATGAAGTCATTAAGATGGAGTCCTAGAACGTGAAGATCCGATCATTAGATCAAAAGTTATTCAGGGTGGTCCGTTTATTTATTTATTTTTTGCGCACAGTACATATTTTCTTTTTAATTTCTCTTGTGACAATGATTCTAAAACTAGATATAAGGAGTGGTCATTACGGTCTCTTAGCACTTCGAATGGTCACTTAATAAGTAAGCCCAATAAGCAAAACAAATTATCACACGATGAATAAAACGCACAGCATAAGTTAAAATTGATTTCAGGTTTATTTATATCAAATGTTGTAGAATAAAAAAAACGCGTTTATGAAAACTTATTTATAACTGGAAGACATGAATTTATTCAATTTCATTGGTAGAAACTTCTGAAATTTCGTTTAAAAATTAAATTTATAAAGAGAGTGGGAGATATTAATATTTTATTTTATAACCGCCATTGAGCCGCCGACCCAATTTTCGGGATTACGGTTAATAATGTTAAACTCCGTAGCCTTGTCATTTTGAACCCAATCCAGAAGACAAGGAAACTCCTGGAACAAGTATTGGAAGGCTCTTGCCTTCGTGGAAGACTTTTCAATGGAACTAATCCGCATTTAGCGTTACAAGGAGAGAAAAACCACGATAAAACCCCACGGTTAACCTGACTGCAAGGGGACTCTAACCCATGATCCGTCTATCACTGCGAATATTTAACGTCAGCATTGTGGTCCATGGAAGCCGGGTGCAGAATTCGTATAGACCAGCCATCGCTAGGTTCGAACCCGATTCACCTCATTGGAAAGCGATCTCTCTATCCCCTGAGCCACCACGGCTTAAGGGAGATATTAATAGTGAAAAAAATAGGAAAACCAGAAAATTAATAACCTATGGTGGTGGCCTCATTGCAGGCCACATTCGCTGGCCCATGAGATCTTTGGAGGTTACCAACCACCTTGGAAAAGAAATTTAATTGTTTTGCTTTAGCAACTAGCGGGCTCGGCCACTTGTTCGATGACGCTCTCCAACCCTCGAAATTCGCTTTTCAAACCATGCTAACTACGTAATTAGGCATATTTTATAAGTGTTCTAGCTCAAAATCTTATAAAAATTGAATCATTTATTGAAACCTTTGAAACTAATTCCTCTTTAGAAAATAATTTTCCTTTTTTTAGTCAAAAATAAGATATCGAAATAAAAAACTTTGAGTGAAACTAAAAGTTATGCAATAGAAAAAATTGTAGAAAAAAACAACAATTATGTTTTTAATTAACAGCGTATATGACGCCTCGTCTCCTACGATTTCTTTTAATATTACGTCATTCATAACTATCATTCAACGCTATATTCTGCTTTTTCATTTACCCTTTTGTATTATGTTTTTTAAAAAGCGTAACAGCACGAGTAATACTCATTTTTCAATGAATAACAATAACAATGTATTATTAAAATTCTAAAAATATAATATAATATAATATAATATAATATATTTATAACTATCTATTCAATATTTCATATCATATAATAGCCAGTATTTCGTGCAAGTCAAACAGCAAATACAAAATGAATAAAAAAAAATTTTGTATGCTAAAAAATATACGTTTAAATAAGCTTTATTATTAATAAGGTGCGTTAAGCCGATGGTAATGTTCATAAGAAATCAATCATCAAAAAAAATTTTTTTTTTAGAAATTCGTTTATTTTCCAATATTTTTCGCGAAATTTAAAATAAGTTTAAATATTAAAATGACAAATGTTTATATTTTCAGTTTTCATTTATTAATCTCTCCCTTTATTAAAAGAGGCAATTACATTTTTTTCTTCTTCTTCGCAAAGAAAAACAATTCCAAATAACTATCTGTTAGCTAAACAGAAAAAAACATGTATTAAATATAAATTTCTCGGAGCAAAACAACTAAAATTAGCTTTTAATATGCAAAACATTCTTCCCCTTTCCGATGACGATAGTTTCTCATATTTAAGTAGTAAATCTTCTCTTTGACAGAGTGATAAATTTTAAATCAGAAGAAAATAAATTGCAAATCCTACTCCGGCTTCACTTCAATAAACTTGCAAAATAAGATGTATTATCGTCTTTTGACAAACAATTCTTCACCCCCACTATCCAACTTCCTGTTTTTAATCTTGCACATTAAACTTTCCATAGAAAGGAGGATTTTTCAATCTTACCATCCATTTCATGGGGGTTTATTCGAGAATTTTCGATTAAGCCAGACAGTCTAAGGTAGCTTTAGGGTTTTATTTCGAGAAAAACACTAAGACGAGGTTGAAAATTCCGAGAACGCTTGTTTTATATTTAATTAAACGAATTTACTGAATTTGTCTTACATGTATGTTTAAAAACATGTATGTACATGTATTAAAAACATGTATTACATGTATGTTTAAAAACAAAAGTATTTCATACAAACTCGTGCAAAACATCTAATTATTAAAGCACTACAGCAGAGGTCGCTAAAGTGGTCTATATAGACCCCCAGGGGTCTATTTAACAGAAGGGGGGGGTCGATCTGAGCCAGGGGGTCGATTCGAATCGGAAGGGTCGAAGAAAAAACAGTTCATAATATGCAAATCGCACATACCTTATTGCGTATGTAAAATTTGTGAATTTTTTTATGATTGACTTAATACCAGTTTCGTTATAGAACATAAATTAATAAACGTATATTTATTCGGGTGAAACAAGTATTTACGTACCAGCGGTCACGAACTCTGCACTTCTGGTTTATAAGTCATATGCATATGTGCGCTTGTCCAAACGCAACTTGCGACGAGGATTGACGTTAGAAAAGCAAATATCATACGCAGTTTCAGCT
>NC_092205.1:95086988-95102141 GCF_043381705.1 Parasteatoda tepidariorum
TATATATATATATATATATATATATTAATCTCTGGATGGAATTTATTGTTTCTAGTACAGGAAAATGGTGGTATACATCTATTTCAGAATATTTTATCAAGAAAGAAAGGAAGAAAAAAATGCAGACATCTTACGTATTACTTTACTTATGACGTGGCAACCCATATGCAATTTTAAAAAAAAATGAATAGGAGATAAATAAATCCAGTGAGCAGTATGGCGGAAACCTTTAGTTTATTTACATAACCCAGTTCACTACTTAATAAAACTAGATATTTATTTAAGCTTTACCCGAGTATTTGAAAAATCCATTTTAAAAGTACTAGTTTGAACAAGGCAACCAAACAAATAAGTAAAAAACGAGCAATAACTATCCGTCTCGTTCTCGTTTAGAATTTCCATTCTCATATGGAAACAGATGATCAAGTATTGATTAATAGAATGGGAGTTGCTCTATTCTTCAATCGATTCTCAAATTGAACAGCAGTGATTTATATTCTACAGAAACGATATTATTTGAATAAACGGGTTTTTTTATGGTCATGGAATTCATAGGAGCGTTTGTTGAGTTTTCTATTTATAGAACATTTTTTTGCAATCAGATGCAAATAAATCAACAACATAGATTATTTCGCAAATCAATTAAAATAAAAAAACGTGCTTTATTAAAGACGTTGAGCTATTGACAACTTACTTTATTGCTGATACTGGTAATAAAAATAAAGCTATATTCTTCAGAATATATTAATAGCATGAGAATAATATCTAATTTTACCCCCCCCCCTGTTATGAAGTCAATTATATTGATCATGTTTATGCGGTTCAAAACAAATGAATTTTTTTTTATCTTTTCAAAAATTTGCGATAATTTGCGACTTTTTTATGCGATATAAAGGGAAAAATATGGCTTTAAATGTATATTTGAAAGAAATAATGATATCAAATGTTGACAGAAATTTCTACTAACATTATATCGGTGTGCACGCACCTGTAACTTTGTTAACTTCAAAAGATACATTTCAAAAACTTCGCAACAACATTCGACCAACCTTTTGCGTGTTTAGAATGTTTTAAAAATTCATATTTTCTATGTAATGAGTAAAGAATATTTGTACCGCTATTTTTTTCTTTTTCTCCGTATTCAATCCTATTTTTGTTTTTAAACCTTCAAATCCTTATCTTTCAGTTTTGCTATGTTTTGCGATAAAATCCCCAGTAAATAAAAGATCGAAGGAAATATTACATTGAGCTAAGGAGAAAAAAAAGCATCTCTTAATGCATGCGTGGTTATTTTATATTTATGAGCGTGCCTATATTTCTAGAGCAACGGAGGATTTGATCTGAAAGGTTCATCTGTTCCTTGCAAATAAAAGATAAAAAAAAAATATTATCGAGAGAAAGATATCGGAGCAAAATAGCCGGCAGCATCAGCACAGAGAGAAAAGGAAATAGAACAGGTTTGATTTTTTTTATTTTATTCGCAGGTTTACTCTGTCATCTACAGATGGTTATAGTCGTCGCCAAAAAGTGCACTTTTCTCCACCACCCCCTCAAAAAAAAAGAAGAAAAAAAAAAGAAATCTAAACGAGCAAAGTAAGAGAAATGGCGAAAAAAAAATAATTCTGCACTTTCACAAGGGGATTGGCGGAGTTCTGAAAAATACCATTCCTCATAAGGAAAACAGGAAACGAAATACATTTTTTTTCCGACTCACTTTACCACCAGAAACTGGAGTTTACATCCTGAAAAAGAAATGAAGGAAAGACCTAATTCAAAAACTTCAGGCAAAAACAATTTTGAGTAGTTCTGGTGCGGTGAAAAGGGTTGGGGGGAAAAAAGTTAGTTCTCTCTAACTTTTGGAACTTCTTGAAAGTGGACTCACTGCAAATCGAGCGACAGGAAACAAAATGGTAGCGGACGAAAGATGTGAAGATTGTAGCGACGCAACAAACGTTAGGGTTGAAAGAAATCTAGGCAGTGATTTATATTTAGAATAACATTTTTAACGTGAAACGAATTTAAACAAATTTAAATACTCAGTTTTACCTGCGCGGAAAAGGTCAACAGTTGTACAGAACTTTCAGAAAAACTACTAGAGTACAGAGGAGACCTAACAGCAGTTCTTACGTAATGTGTTGAAGCTGTTAGATTTAAAGTAATATTTGTTACTAGCCGCTTAAGACGGCCAGCTGTCCGCCATGCTAAAAGTTTTCGCAAATAAAGATTTTTAAAACATAGCAGGAAATCTGAAGATTAGTGGACAATTAAAGTGTTCCTGTCCTGCAATTTTGTCTTCAATATTAAAATCTAAGTGCTTATCTGCTGAAACTTTCTGAAAATAACTAATTACATTTGATAAAAACTGTTAAAATAAAGAATAGAAAAACCAAAGAGATCCAAGGTAAGAGTGATCGTTAATTCAAAAACAATTAAATTCCTATTTTATATAGCTACAACGCTTAAGAAAAAAAAAATAAAATGCTAAATACATGAAAAGAACACGAAAACGAATTAATTTTTTATGGTATCAACTTCTATTTCCATATAATTTTTTATGGTATCAATTTCTATTTCTATATGGCGACAAAAATTATCGTCTTCGCTTAAGAAAAAAAAATAGAGCGTGGAAAGAAGAAGAAAAACTTATTATAACAATTATGAACAGCGACAAATATATCAAAGCGAAGCGTTCTATTTACGTATCGAATATGTTGCCACATTTTTAATACAAAAGTTAAACTTTTCTCCACTTTAATAAATGTAAACTAATGCGAACTTTACAATTAAATTATTAATTCCTTCGTATATTATTGGTTTAAGTTGTCGAAAATTAATATTTCAATTGTAAGGTTCGCATTAGCATACATTTATAAGAGTGGGGAAAAGTATATGCATTTTTTAATAGTTTTTTGAATATGGCTCTTTGAAGACGAAAAAGCAGACGAAAAGCATAGACTTACAAAATGACTGATAACTAAATAACTAATCCAAATTTTTGAAAAAGAAAAAAAATACTTCTTCATTATGTCAAAACACAATTATGTGCCGAGTTTCGTGCCTGGGCGAGGCTTCTGGGGCGATATATTGTGATTACAGACACACACACACACACACACACACAGCCGCGTTTATTAATATGTATAGATAAATTTCCGTTTCAAAATAACTGTCCTCTGCCTTAAAATATCTAATGATACTTTTCAGTTACAGGATCCAAGAAGTCAAGCTCGCCAAAACGTAAAGGAACGCCTGATTCTGGTTTATACAAATCACCTGCTACCAACAACATATATCTTACACGAAAATATTGCAATCATAAAAGATAACAATGCGCATTGAATACAATAAGTTTAACATGTTAAAGCTGTTAGATTTAAAGCAATATTTGTTATAAATATCTGCTACAAAATAATTGCCCTCCAGCCTCAAAATATCTCATGGAACTTTTCAGTTATGGATCCAAGGAGCCAAGATCGCCAAAACGTAGAGGAGCGCCTGATTATGGTTTTATATGAAAATATTGTAATCATAAAAGATAACAATACACATCGAATACAATAAGTTTACCGTAATAATTGCTAGCAATAATTTCAGATAACAATAACTGTAATTACCGAATGCATAATATCCTGACCATTATCGATAACATATAAAAAAAAAAATAATATTGCGATTATCTTCTTCTTTCAAATCCCCATTTCTAGCCAAGCTAGACAAGGTCCATGAGATTGTTCACTTTCAAAAAGTCTAAAACAAGTAAGGGTCTTTCAATAAGGACTTGTTTTAAAAGACCGAGGCAGTTCAGTAGATGTTCAGGGGATGCCTGGGCCGAAGAGCACATGGTACAGAGGGCAAAGCACTTTTCTCCTCCAGAGTACCTCAGTGATTTCAGGTGTCCACAGCGGAGACGTGTGATGGCGGTTTGAGACTGACGGTCTTTGTCAGCTGTCAAACAGCTACCCGGTCTGGTACCAATTGTGACTGGGTGGAGTGAGCCATGCTGATTTATTTTTGGCTTTAGCAATGGAGAAGAGCTCTGATGAGGTAAGAGACACTGGAGGCGCAGTGGCCTCAGCTGCACCTGCCTTGACAAGAGTATCTGCCATTTCATTGCCTGATATATCTACGTATGAGGGTATCCATTGTACATGAATTCGACAATATTTGGAGAGGTGTAAAAGTTTACAAAGGATGTTCGTGCTAGTATTGTCCTCCACTCTGTGCCAGCTAGCCAGCGCTTCTACTGAACAGCGCTTCTACTGTCGGAAAGGATACAAATCTCTTTCGGAATTGAAAGAGACAGTATTGAGGCAAGTCCATCATCGAGGGCGATAAGTTCGCTCCCAAAAACTGAACAGTGACTTGCGATTATAAATAACGATTTTTGTTGAAAACAATATTGTGTGTTGATACATTTCACATACTATTGGTCACACACAAAGTCACGTAGGGTATTTGACTTAATTTGATACAAACTGCAGAAAGTGGCTTTATATTGAATCTTGGCTGCATTATTACATCCGATACAGCTATATCAGATGTGTAGCAATGCAGCAGAGCTTTACAATAGTCTATCGTTTTGACTCGAAATCAAAAACTACGAATACAATCAATAAAATTTAATCAGTTTAGACTAACAGTTAACTTGGAAGGGTGACTGAAGAAGCTGTCATGGTCCTTCAGTACAAGCGTGATCTCTCTGGTAAATTCAGCTTTTGTAGTGCGTACAAAAAAAACCTTTGGCAGCAACAGAAAGAAAATAAGGAAGTAAAAATGTCTTGACTATTTGGAATCGAATTAGAATTCATCCAACTTTTGGAATTTTTCATTGCTTGGCGACGAGAGTTGGGTGAGTGATAACGATCAGAAACGAAACGCTTAAGCTTGGAATAGCTCACTTAATCATCAAAAAGTGCAAGAATGAGCAAGCCGAAGGTTGAAAGTAGTATGATTTGTTTCCTTGATGGAAAAGGAAATCGTTCACAAAGATTTGGTGCCTCAAGATCAAGCAGTCAATCAACACTCTCAACGAGTGGTTCCGGCTTGAGTCCGAAAATGCGTGCGAGACAAAAACAGTCATGACAATATCTTTTGTCTCATAGTTATGTCAATAAATTTGCTTTTGGTTAGCAAACACATTTCAGTGATTTTTTTTACAACTTCTTACTCAATTGATTTGAGTCCTTGTGACTTTCGCCGTTCCCCAATATCTAAAAGTCATCTCAATGCATGTTATTTCGATAGACTAGAAAATATTCAAAAAATCTTCACTGGTCAGAGGAAGCCTCTTGCAGTATCAAGAAGGCCAACACAGCTATGAAGAGGGTAAAAACAGTCTATAACTCTTTGTGGCTTTCCAAGGGAAGATAATTATTTCAAAAGCAATCGATTTTAATATTTAATTTGGGATTTTATTCGAATAAAAATTATTTAATATTTACTTCATTTACACAATTTGTTAAAATGATTCTGAACTAGAATACACATTTAATCATACACTAGAATGATTTTGAACTAGTATATTTTATAATGAACACAGAATTATTCGTCAGAACGATTCTATGCTATCATTTCTTAAGAGGGAAATTTTAAAAAAATGTAAAAAAAAAACTATATATAATAACAATAACTGTAATTACCGAATGCATAATATCCTGACCATTATCGATAACATATAAAAAAAAAAATAATATTGCGATTATCTTCTTCTTTCAAATCCCCATTTCTAGCCAAGCTAGACAAGGTCCATGAGATTGTTCACTTTCAAAAAGTCTAAAACAAGTAAGGGTCTTTCAATAAGGACTTGTTTTAAAAGACCGAGGCAGTTCAGTAGATGTTCAGGGGATGCCTGGGCCGAAGNTTAAGAAAAACAATAAGTTTCATTTATTGCGCATAAGCAGCAAGTAAACAGAACTCATTAGATAAATACAAATAGAAGATAAAACAAAGGAAAATTACAGACATTTGAGAAAAAGGGGGGGAAGAAAAATAATAATAAAATATATATATATATATATAATATAAAGAGAGAGAGAGATGTTAAAATAAGGACTTTCAGCTCGATATCGTAAAATTTTTAAACCCCGACAACAGTTTTCACGTTAGAAAGGAAATGCCTGGAGAGTCACGATCGAAATCTGTGAGTAGATTTCGATTTTTTTCGATTGCGGAATCTTTAAATTCGAAATAAAATTGCAAAGGTAGATTTGGTACTCAAGAGGAAGGAAATGAAAAAATATTCCAGTTTGCGAAACACTTCCTTGAGTTTTCGAAGGAATTTTATGTCGAATGAAATCAAAAAAAAATTTTTTTTTTGGATCAGAATAATATTTGTTATTAGGTACGAAGATGTAAGTACGATTGGGAACTGTTTCAATAATTTCTAAACATAAAATGTTGTTAAGTTCTTAATTTATAAATTTTTAAACTTTAAAAATATTACTCCTAAGTTTTTTAATAGTCCAGTTATAAGTATTAAATCTGTAAAAATAATGATAAAGGGATACATTTTAAAAATGATGTAAAACAGTTTATTAGCAATAATTAAGCAGGAAAAATTTTATTGTTCTTTAATAATTTAATTATTACATATTTTATATTTAATAACATATATGTTATTTTTTATTGTAAAATATTTGAATACATCCCTTTAAAAACCTTTATTTTAACATTAATTTGTAAAATGTATAAAAACAAAAGAAAAAGTTGAAGAAATAAAAAAAAAAATCATATCTAGTTGGCCTTTGTTGGTAAAATGCATCCATCTCCTGCGTAAATTATAAACTACTATTAAAAATATAACTGTATCTGCGAGTTTATATACTATTCCCGTTCAAATTTTCATTTTTGTTTGATAATCATTTTTTTTTCGTTTCTCATTCGAAAAAAGGATTCTGAAGTTTAGACAGGACAGTCGAATGTTCGATCCTCATTATTGTCACCTGTATTTTTTGTCACATATTCATAACGAATTACAAAATAATTTTTTCTATCATTTATATTATTTAGTTCACACAAAGAAAACATTGCACGCATAAAACTGCTTTTAATAATTATTTATGAGGTACTCGTAAAATTACGAAAGTTTTCTTTTTTAATTCTTATGTAACAGTATTTTACTTCTAAACTAAGTATGACTAAAACATTAAATTGATAAAAAACAATCTTCGATAATTACGAATCATTGTAGAGAAAGGACATTTTAAAACGATAAATCTATCAATGGAAAATATTATTCAGAATGAGAAAGAATAATTCCTCGTCAAAGGATTGTAAATTTTAAATTATTTATCGTTTTAATTTTTCTATGAAAAGTTTAACAGTTCCTAAATGGATCGACATCAAATACTTTGGAACATATCCGAAAGAAGTTTCCTCATTAGTGTACAATTGAAGCATTTTCCGTTCGTAATTATCGTTGAATGATTATCGTTAAAATAGTTTTAGAATTTATAAAATATAATTTTTCCTAACTCTTTATGCAATATTAATTAAAGTGAATACTTAAGTTTTTCGAGTTTTTTTTAAAAAAAAAATCGAGTCGCAATAAATTTAGCGATTGAAATTTGAAATAATTTAAGAAATAAAATAATTTATTTTTGTATTTATCAATACGTCATTAAATTCTTTAAAAAGTCTTTGAAAAAAAGGAATAAAAACTGTATTTTTTTTAAATCCATAAAATGATTGCAAACATATAAAATTTAATTGGAGTTCGGATCTCCGAAAATTCTGTTTACTTGCAAACGATAACTTGCTAACAAGTGAATTGAAGTGAAGAATTTCTACAGAAATAACCGTTTTCATCTGAAAAGAAAGAATTAATAATGATTCGATTAATTCCATTTATTTCAATAAAATTCTTTTCATTGGTTAAAGAATTGAAGATTTTTAATATCGTTCAAAGAATAATCTTTTTATTTCAAATACTAGAAAATTAATGTTTTCTCGTAAACAGTAGTTTAAAGAATATTTTAATGCATGAAATAACTGATGTTTGTTTTTGGTTTTAACTTATTTAGGTTTTTGAAATATGTTATTTTTTTATTGCGAAAGAAATTAGAGCTTTGTAAAAATTAAACTTAATGAAGTCTGCCCCGTGCCTCTACTAAAATGCCTTAAAACAATTTTTTTCGCTATAGTTTTTATTGTCTGTTTGTGTTACTAATATTGAGTTAAAGCAAAACAACTTTTAATTTTTTTTTAAATTTGTTATAGTGAGAGTAAGGGAATATTTCTTGTTTAATAAATTAAAACTTATATCATGCATTTTCACCAATACATATTGAAACAAATAAAAGCTTTCATATAGAATTCGTAACCGCTTTCAGATTTTTTTTTGTATATATTTATTAGAAAACTTTTGTCGACATAAAGTTTAAAAAGAGAACTTTTAATGGAAATAATTCGATATTTTTCATTCCATAAGTTCTCTTCTTAATGATTAAAAAATTCTCCTAACTAAAAAAAAACAAACATTAAAAGTATAACCACTTTTAAATCAGTACTTTTTATACTTGAAAATCAATAACTATTTCAAACATTCCTTTCCACTGTTTATTGCTGAAAAATGATAACTGTTTCAAATGTAACAGTATATTTTTTTATTGTTAAAAAGAGTAAACACTGTTTCTAACTGAACACTATATTTGTTCTTTAACTATTGAAAAAGATAAACTGTACTAAACTTCGAAGTATACTTTTATACTCATTGTTAAAAATTAATAAATTGTATTAATACTGAACTAAAATGTCACAAAATGGCATTGGCCAAAAACAAAAAGGTAATAAAAAAAACAGTTATTGTTCCATGGTCACTGTACTATACTTATTGTTCTATACTTACTGTTCAATTGCTGTCATTGCGCAATCGAATTAGGAATTAAAAAAGTGAAACATTTCTCAAAATTACCTAACGAGTTATTACAAAATTTTTTTATAATCAAGAAATTATTAATTTTTTTTATAATTTCAATTCTTCCTAACATTAGAAGTTCTATTTGTCTACATTCTTTATGCGCCCAAACTATAGTCTGTGCGCATAATACATACTTACATATGAGATATCACTATAGTTATACAGTCGGTGGATCTACAATAGCCTACCCCATGGCGACTTTTCGAAATCTCGCCAAACTAGGTTTCCGGAAAATATTTCCGGAAAATTATTTTGAACATCCAATCACACCACGAAAATTCTTAAACCTGATTGGTTACTTGACATGTATACCTGTGTGAAAGTTGGATTTCGTTAGAAAAGAAATAAAGGGATTTATTTTTTCTATTAAAAAACATTTAATATTCTATTAATAAGTATTTAATTTTTCCCTCAAAAAGTATCTACTATTAAATATTTATAAATATTATTGTTCTTTTAAAAATATTTTAATAAATTTGTGATAATTTTTTTTTTTTAATAATTAAAAAATAACGTTGATCCCAGTAATAATCGCCAACCTGGCGAGATTTCAAAAAGTTGCCAAGAGGTGAACTATTCTAGGATTTTACCTTATACAACTAATATGCATTTCTGTATGTCAGTACAGAAATACTGTTTCTGTATAGAAATAGATATAGAAAGTTTTGTCAGACAGAAACATACAGAAAATCAATTAAGTTTTTGACTTATATTTCACATTTTGACTTATATTATCTAGCAAATCAGTAGAAAAAGGTAGCAATGAGCTTCTAATATTGAAAATTTAGTTACTGGTCAATGGCCAATAGTGCATTTTTAACAGTGACAATTTTTTTAAAAAAATTTAAATTTTAAGCAATTAATAAAACTTATTATTAAAAACATGAGGCATTTGACTTATTTCACGAAATATTTTATTTTTTACTTTATAACCGTCGTTGAACAGCCGACCCAAGTTCATGGGTTTACGACTACTTACGTTCAACTCCGTAGCCTTGTAATTTTGAACCAATCCAGAAGACAAGGAAACTCCTGGATCAGTACCCCCAGAGGTATTGATTTGTTGTGGGAACATGGAGGACTTTGAGACTCGACAGATTTAACGTGCATCAGTCACCATTTACTACACGGGGAGTCTTCGGCCGGCGAGGATCGAACCCACGACCTCTTGGATATGGGCCCAGCGCCCTACCAACCAGGCTATCCCGGCCCTTCACGAAATATTGTTAGTTTCTAAATTGAAAAAAAAGCAAGGTCGGTGCAAGCCAACGCTCGGATTCGAACCCGGTTCACCTCATAGGAAGGCGAACGCTCAATCTCCTGAGCCATCGTGGCTCAACTTACAGTGTTTAAATTCTTTATAAATGAAACCACAAGAATGTAACTTAACATGGAGCAGAAGCTTGTTAAAATATACTTTTTATTGCTCATTCCGTCTTTCCTTTTATGACTTTTCCCCCCGAATTCAGGGTGGATAAAGACTAATTTGTTATTGGTTTGATACAAATAAAATAAAAATAAGTACAATTTTGCAATTTTTTTTCTATGAATGCCTGCAAACACTTCGGCTCTGCCATTTCTCGTGGATCTCAACGTTTCACAATAAGCTCTTCAATTTCGTTTTATACAATTTATACTTTATACATACAATAACTTTTTTTTTACTGAACTAGGCTAAACCCAAAACTCTCATCACGCCCATTGGAATTCAAATAATTCCACCGACTGATTTAGATTTAAAATTCCGTCTGTCTTTTGTACCGAAAATATGAAAATAATTATTTTTCAAACTACTCATGGAATACGGACAATGGATCCATTTTCTGTTCTTTTCTAAATGCGGAAGAACGAATCCTCGGAATATTCCATGCATGCAGGAAGCAATATGAAAATCATTGGGATAGAAAATAGGAAAAGATGGCGAACGGTGCATCTCAGACGGGCAGGTGGCGCCGGCATGAAGATGTCTGAAACTCAAGTACCGTGAATTTGGCATCTTTTTCGAAAGCATTTAGCCATGCTGACATAATTCATTGAATGATGTCCTCACAATCTTTTCAACCATAAATCCCTCTCATACACATCTCTATATATAATTCACTTTTAACGATCAAATTCCAAATTCATTTCAGTTGGCACAGGATGGATTATTAAAGACAATGACGCATCTTCGTCATGGAATCAAATATTAAGAAACATTGTATGAATTTATCAGAAACCTGCTTTGAAAATCAAATTATATCAATCGTTGCTTAGTTAAAATGAATTCAGAAATTTATAATCCCAATACACGTTAAACTCCGAAATTACCAGATGCATTTATGAATTATTTGACAAAAAGAAACTGATAATACAAGCTAAAGTTTTTCTATAAGTTTCTCAAACGATTTAAGAAAGCTTTGTTTGTAATGAGAGTATGATGTAATTTCTAAATTGATTCATAACTCCCTAGTTTGTCATCGATATTTTATCAATTCTCGACGATATTTTATCGATATATATGATATTGATGATTATATGATATAGATTTTTTGGCATCGTTTGGTACCAGATAAATAATTTGACAAAAGAAAAACTTTCTAAATTTATTTATAACTTCCTAGTTTATATGTATGATATTTGTTTATATATATTATATATGATATTTGATATTATATGATATCGATATTATATTATATCGATATTTCGTCATCGATTGGTACCAGATGAATAATTTGACAAAAAGAAACTGATAAAGCAAACTTAAGTTTTTCTTTAAGTTTCTCAAACGATTTAAGAAAGAAGAAAGCTTTGTTTGTAACGATAGTATGCTGATTCATAACTCCCTAGTTTGGCATCGATATTTTATCGATATTATAGTATATTATCGATATAATATTTGATATTGATAATTATATGATATCAATATTTTGGCATCGTTTGGTACCAGATGTATTTATGAATAAGTTGACAAAAAAAACTGATCAAAAAAAACTAACTGTCAAAAAATTTAGGAATGCTTTGTTTGCAACGAGACTATGATGTAATTTCTAAATTAATTCATAACTCCCTAGTTTGGCCTAGATATTTAAAATAAATTCAGATTAATAAATTCCAAAGCTTGCATAAGTCCTAATATAGCTGAAGTAATGTAAGAAAGTCACGAAAAGGAATTGATAATGCAAGCGAAATTTTTTTTCCTGGTAGTCCAAAAATTAGGAAATTCTCAGTTCGAAGTTTGGTTCGAATCATAGCGATGGCTGGTCCAGACGAATTCCGCATACGGCTTGCACCGACTACAACGCTGACATAAAATAATCTCAGCGATAGACGGATCATGGATTAGAGTCCCCTTGCCGTCAGGGGATCGGCTGTTCGACGACGGTAATATCATACAATAATAGCGACATAAAATTAACATGAAATTGAAATATTTTAGAAATATAAAAGTTCAAAGTCACATGAACAACATGTCCATAATAAGAAAGCTCCCCTAGCAGCGTAAGAAGACATTTCCGGTCATGGTTTCCTAGGAAATTCTGAATCCTTCTTCCCCTAGAAGTTTGTTGCAACATTTACGGAACACCCTGTGTATTTTAACCTAGGGAATTGATGTTTAACTCTGTACGCTAACTCAAAACGCGTAAGAAAAGTGTAGTGTTTATAACCAATAGAATGTGTTATAATCAAAAAGAGATAGATAAAAAATATGCGTGATGATTGCGTAATAAATAATTCAGACCAAAACGAGAAAAAAGAGTCCACACCCTTTTTTGTTTCGTTATTGGGAATATTTGATAGGATTTCGAAAAGCAATACCGAGCAATATTCCTAAAAATTGAACAAACGGCAAAATGCAAACGAGGTCAGGAGGTATATGGATTGAAACATAAGCAAAAGTGTTCGCTTATAACTTTTATTTTAGTAGGCACGAAAGAGATTCTTTTTTTAAAAAAAAATATTTTTTTATCAATGTTTATAAAAACAATAGCAGAGCATTATGTTTTAAATGTTAAAATCGAAATATTTTTATTTAAATTATTAGTCGCCCAGGCCAAATTATTAGTCGTAATGAAGTACGTTAAAAATAAATACAAATAGGAAGTATATAAAATATTACATGTATGTTTAAATAGAAAATTAATGCATATAAACTCGTGCAAGGCATGTCATTATTATTACACTACAGTGCGTATAATAATTGGGTCTAATTATTTTAATATACTAATATAATACCTCTAATAAATATTCTATGTAATATATCGTCTAATTTAATCAATCGTCAAATTTATATTATATATCGTCTAATTTAATTAATCGTCGAATTTATATAATATGTCGTCTAATTTAATCCATTGATACACGAACGTAAACAAGTGCAAACCGGTTTCAGTCGCTTAAAAACAAAAAAACTGTAAAGTATAACCTGAAAATTGAGATTTTACATAGAATCTTATAGAGCGTCTAATAATTTGTCCAGAGACTAAGTTGTTTTCACACATGCGAGCAATCAAGCAATCTGCGAAATCAAACTATCAAAGCAATCAAAATTTGCATCACTTACCAACTAGCTAAAACAGTCAAACTTGCTCAAACTCATATAAAACGAGTTAAAAAATTTTCTTATAACAGACATGTGAGCTTTTCAATTGCTTATGGACTGATACAAATATAATTTTCTTATATTCTTTTTAAACTGGCGTTGAACAGCCGATCAATTTTTGTATTTACGGCTATCAATGTTCAACTCCTTATAACTGTAATTTTTAACCCACCCTAGAAGACAAGGGAACCCGAGATCAAACATGACTTTTTGAAGGACCTAATCCGCATTTGCTTATTAAAATTTATGAAAACCTAGCACGGTTAGCCCAACGGTAAGGTTATATTAATCCATCTACTACTGGGCATAAAGGACATTATATCAGTATCTGGTCAGCACGTTGTGAGTCGGGACAGGAATCTAAATCGATCAAGCAAAGATTTTAGATATTTTTTTTGAAAACATTTTATTGTTTACTCTGTAAGAAGAGATGCCTGAAAGAAAACTTACATATCTCCCCTTAACATTGATCCAATATATTTAAACTGGACTACGTATTATATTAACGGGTACTAGTGTACCCTAATTGTGGAGATAATTATAGTCTTAATAGGGAGCTCATAAGGTGGCCCTATAGGTTACTATGCATGTATATATATAATAGCGTTAAAATGAGGAAATTCGAAGTCAATATAGTTAACGAATAGAGCGTTTGAATACTTAATACACAGTTCCCGAAGTTCGGGATTAAGCCCAGCAATGATTATATGAAGTGTTTAAAAAAAGTAGGAAAAAGTTTAGCTGTCAAATTTGTGCAACATTGAAAACGCGCATTTTTTTTATGTGCAAATTTTTAAACTCGCATTTCGACCTGTGTTTGTTTTCTTGAACAAAATTTGAGCGTATAAATAGAAACAGTTACCGATTAAGTCTAAAAGTTATTCATGAATTACATAATATCACAAACAAAAATTGATCTGCTTTACAAGATTTGATTCGAAATATTTCGACAACTTCGAGTATAAAATTGGAAAACTATGCAAATAAATTTTTAAAAATTTAGAACCTTTTTAAATAATTCTTTGACAAACCTAATGATTTTTATTAATATAAAGCTGAAGAGATCAAAGATATTTTGGATCATATGATTTTTCTGGCTGATATGAATGCATCAAAAGTCTTATACTATTGTCTTTTAAGTTATATTGAGACCCAAAAATAAACATATTATATATATATATATATATATATAACTGTAGGAACGCATTATAGTAACTATAAATTTTTCTGAGCTTAGTCCATTTATTTCCCTGTCTATTTTTTGGTACCGTTCTTAAAGTGTATCAGAAATTCAGAGATAGTTTTTTTTTTAATTAAATAGATATAAACTATTTTTAGGTATCATACTTAAAGGTATATAGGCATATATATCTTTAAAGGTATAAGGCATATGGCCTTTTTATGTTTTTTAGTTTGACTTAAATTTTTTTTCTTGTGTCCAGAAGTTATTAAGCTGTTAAATTTATTTATTAATTAGTATTCAGAGAATATTTTAATAAAGTAAATACAATTGTAACTTTTCTTGGTTAAGCATGATTTTAAGCTTTTTTAAAGTTAAGAATAATTTTAGATTTAGATATTTAACATTTTGCATTACATCACAAATTTTTATGAATTATTTGACTTTTTGAATCAATAAATAAGTGTTTATGAA
>NC_092205.1:95103320-95134255 GCF_043381705.1 Parasteatoda tepidariorum
AAGAACATAAGAATATTATTCAATAAAATTTTAGGTTACTTTGAATTTTCGATTTCCTAGAAATGTACTTTTAAATCGTTACTTTTTTTGTTTGGTACTTGTACTTTTTGTACTTACTTGTACTTTTTACTCGTTACTTTTTAAAGTAAGAACTTTTAACATTTTACTCGTTGCTTTCTTTAAAAATACTTGTACTTATACTCGTTACTTTTTAAAAGTAACGTTGCCATATATGGATTTGAGTCTGTAAATTTAAACAATCATCCAAATAAGTGAGCCGGAACAATTATTACAGAGTCTGGATATGCTGTGGTGAATTTGGGTTTTTGAAACTTTTATTAGCTATTTTTTGGAGTAGCGTGCAGTGAAACATCTTATTAGGATTTTATTGATTTGGAGAAGGGATTTTGAATCGGTAGAGGGTGTTATTTTAAGATTAAATTGGAGATGTACGTTCACTAAAACCGTAATTATTTATTATTTCTTTACCTATCTTTATATCTCCATGTATTAAAAAAAGTTGTAAGCATCATCGACGCGGTTTTGTGTGTTCAGCTTTACTTTACATTCCTTCTGTTGTGCTGCTGCTCTAAAATAAGAAACTTATAAAACTATGAAATTGAAAATAAAAACATGCGTTGGTAGGTGTACGAGGAGTGCAATGGAATAAATAAAAATTGACATTCGATAATCAGTTTGAAAGTTTTAAACTATTCAATTTGTAGCAAAAATGCAATACTCGCGTCTTTCTAAAACAGATGTTACTGTTAGTGACCGAAATTGGTGGTTGTCTATACTTCCACCGGAGAATGTCGACAATCACATTTTCGATTTGTAAATGACAGAAATATATACTAGGTCTGGTTAAAGACCATTGCCCGGTATGCATTTGCCCACCCAAGTCAAATTACTTGATGGTCCCATCAAGCAATTTTGATGGTTTATGGTGGTTTCAGTGCGATTCATGATGGCCCAACATCATTTGATGGTCACCATCATCCAACAGTTTCCATTGCGTGTTCACGGTGTCTGATATGCCAACAAACTTCCATCATTCCATGATGGAAAATGCCACTTTAATACTAAGATGGTTAACGTCAAGAGAAGTTTGACTCTCATGGACCAACAATCCATGATGATCCATGATGGTCCATGATGGTTCCAACTATACGTTTCCATGATGGTTTAATGGGAATTCTTCAGGAATATACCATCAGAAAAATTTGTTTTTTTTTTTTATGTTGGATCATCAGAAAACAGTCCGGAACCCTACATTGGGATGGTTGTTGTTAATGACCGTTCCAACAATTAATTTCTAAGGTACTATGATGAAAATTCGTGATGGTTCATCATAAGCAAACTAACAAAATAAGTATTAATTCTTATGTTTGACCATCATAAATCAGTCCGAATTCCTACATTGAGGTGATGGTTACTTGTGTTGGTTACCTTCAAAAAATATAATGGTTCATGATGGAATTATTGTTAGTTACCATTAATGGAAAACTATAAAACAATTTGACTAGGGCGGTATGTTCTACAGCAATACTTTTTTAAGTTTCAGCGCCACTGTCTAATACGAGGGTTGCTATTTATATTTCTGGCCTTGGCAACAGTAAGTGTTGCTAGGCGACCACAGACGATTTTAATCGAAAGTTTGATATTTTTAAACATAAATTCAGCAGACGATTTACCATTATAGCTTCATTTGTGTTGTTGACAGTAAATTGAAAAGTTCTTCTCTTTCAAAAAACGGAATTGAATCGTGAACATTTTCGTGCCATTATTTTTCATAACTTTCGACGTGGATTGTCAAGACAAGAGTGCTTCGATGAACTTAATTCTTTATTCAGCGATAAAGCGCCATCCTACAGCACTGCAAAAAATTGGTGTAACGAATTTAATCGTGGTCGATGTTCGATCCAGGACGAATCCCGTGCAGGTGTCCAAAATCCGTTGTTGTGCCAGAAAAGATCGATGCTGTGCGTGAACTGATAAAGCAAGATCGTCATGTGACATACCGTGAGATAGAGGCGTTTTTGGACATTAGTATGACTAGCATCAATAAAATAATGCATAAACATTTGAGCTTAAAATAAATTTGTTCGCTTTGGATCCCGCATAATCTGACAAACGCTCAAAAAAAGGCTCGTGTCGATTGGTGTAAGGGAATGTTGGAAAAATACGTTCAAGGTACATCAAAGGCTGTGTATAACATCTACACAGGTGACGAATCATGGATCTATGCATATGAGCCGGAAACAAAACAGCAATCAACTGTATGGGTCTTCCAAGAAGAGGCAAAACCAACAAAAGTTGTTCGAGGAAGAAGTACATCGAAACAAATGATTGCCTGTTTCTTCGGCTTTAACGGTCATGTGGTAACAGTGGCGTTAGAGCAACGCAGGACGGTCAATTCTGAATGGTACACGACCATTTGTTTGCCAGAAGTCATTCAGTTCAGTTAATAATTTCAGTTAATTCAGTATTCAGTTAATAATTTTTATTTGTTTAAACAAAATTACTTTGTTACAATATAATATTCTAATACCAAAAAAAGTACTTGCGTGGCGTGAAAATGTCTTTTGTGATCTAACTCTTTCAAAAGTACATAAGAATGATTGCCATCAGGGGTGTACATGTAGATTTATTAAATACACCTTGTGCGCCACCTAGGAACCAAATCTAGAACCCGACACTCGAAATTTTTGCTCTGTTACAATTGTACCCTGTTACAATTGACCCCACTCTCCCCTACTCTAAACACTGTTTTTCCTGAGTAGCAGATATTAAAATATCGAATCAATATAATAATATCAACGAATAAATTAAGATCGAATCGGATATAACAAATATTTCGGACATTCACCAAGCCGCGACTATGTGATTGTTGACATTCACCGGTGAAAGTCGACATTCTCTTTTAATGTGTAGTCGACGTTCTATTTTTATTTTTAGAGATTTCTATCTGCTGAATAAGATCGCACTTGAATTAATGTCAATAGTAGCAACGAAGATTAGATTTTGCCAAATAATAATCTGAACATTTATATTGAAATGCTTAAAAATAAGGTAGGGACTTTATTTACGTCGCACTAGAGCTGCACAATTGGCTATTTGCGACGGCCAGGGAAACATCCCTGAGAATGATATGAAGACATGCCATCTCAATTTTGTTCCTTTGCATAGGAACTGGCTCTCCTGCTTTGGTAGCCCGACGACCTGCGCGCGAAGTCAAGCACTTTAAGTTAGAACAGTTTGACGAGGACCGATACTGAGCACACTCGGTCCCTACGCAGGTTGATCAAAGTGTTCACCAATCCGCTTACTGATGCTTGACTTCAGTGTTCTACTGGGAACCATGTTTTTACAATCAGTCCACTGCGAGACTTTTTTAAGACGTTGAATAACATGTGGGTCACCGGTGATCGACACTGAGTCTGTTCGTAGCGCCACGGGGGACACCGGTGAAACCAAGACTATTAGAAACACATAATTCGAGTAAATTTTTAATGCTTTTAAATTTTTTAATTTACTATCGTTACAGAAATGGTTTGAAGAAATGAATGCAATACATACTGAGAAAATCATTTTGGCCAGACGGGGGCAAGCCAATTAAAATTAGCGTGGCATTCAACGTGTTAAAAAAAGTAACAATAATACGAGAGAGGAAAACAGTTCCCTATTTGAACTGTTACGGAATAAAATAATTTGTTTTTACTGAGTTACATAATCTGCATTCCATCGGTTCCATATTGTTTAGACTGATTATTACAAATGATTATTTTTTAAAATCCAAGTTCATTTTGGTACGATTAACATACTGACAAACTATTATTGAATAAAACTACAATTGTATATTTTTTGTATACGAAATGTTTTCCTGTTTTTAAGAAAAAATATCGACTTCTGAGGATGACGGAAAATCAATAAGAGGGGTTAATGAGCAGAACCTATTAATAACCGAAGAAGATAATGGTTCAAAACGGTTTCTTACTGGACAAAAAAAAATCATACGACGAGATTTAATTACTTAACAAAGAAGATACGAAAATCTTCGATTATCATCAACATAAATATAATGAATTTTATATCATTATTTATTTCTTATTTAACGGTATTTTAATTCTAGTTTCATTAAAGAGATTGATGCAGAAAATAAAATATTTAAAAAAATTCACGTCAGATCGATACTATCTATCGACATCAGGACTCGAAAAATATACTGTCCCACATGTATCACACAATTGTATTGTCGTTGTTGTGGTAGGACACTAAGGTGTGATTGTTATTGTTTTTCATGTGGCGCCATCTATGGCCAAGAGTTTGAGATACTCATGCGTCACATCCGTTTATAGGGCGGACTCATTCATACATTCATTCATTTTTTCATGCTTAGATCGTAATTTTGACCAGAACCAGAAAATGATCAATATGCAATTCAGTACCCCCAGAGGTTATATTTGTTATGGGAACATGGAGGATTTTGTGAGCTGACAGATTTAACGAGCATCAGTCACCATTTACTACACGAAGAGTCTTCGGCCGGTTGGATTCGAGCTCCCGTTCACGAACGTGTGTTCAACGCCCTGCCAACCAAGCTATCCCGTCCCCTGTAAAAGTTCTAGTGATACTAATACCATTTTAATAAATCCAGGTTAATAAGTCTGTTTCAAATCTTTGGAAGAAATTCGACAATGTCTAAGCAGCTTATCTTTTTTTTATATTCGCAATATAATTTTTATATTCGCATAACTTCTTGAGAAGATCAAGGCCCACCCTGTGCTGTCAAAAAATTGATGATGATTTTAATAAAAAATATTAATACATTTGCTTATAACGACAATTTTCCTATGAAAGGCAACTTTATTTTCTGTTTTGAATTTTCGTTATAATGGGCTTTTACTATAATTTATAATAATAAAAACTTCTTAAAAAATAATTCCGTAAAATATTTTATAATAAAATACATTAAGTTATTTTAAATATCGATATAAAACTCGATCGATTAACGTGTCAATGCTCGTTCTCACTTTCAATAAAACTGTCGAGATTTCATGACACGGATTAAATCACTTCACATTTGTTCTTTCTAATCATGACAAGATGATGTCAAAAGTTTGTAATCAGACAAGATTAAACAACAGCATTTTTAGTCGATATTCGGGTGACAAATCATTCCACGGCTTACGACATTTACGAATAAAAATATGATGGCGGGTGAAAAGTTCGAGAAGATTTCGTGTAAAGGTATTAAAATTTTGATGGTGATATTCTTAATTTTTATGCCGGGGTCGGTAAGAGGATTTATGATCCTCTTTAATCTTCTCTTCTGTTATATTCGAGAGCTTAATTTTAAAAACAAATTCTACGCTAATACGTGTTTTGAAGTAAAAACATAAGCGTATCATGTCAGCAAAAATGAGAAAAAAGGCGGAAATTCTACTGGAAGTAAAGAAAAAAATATGTTTCGGTCTTTGAGAATTTTCTAGTTTATTACATAAAATACAAAAGATTTTTCTATGGAGATTTGGATCCGGAAATATTCTTTCTCAAATCCACATTTTACAACTATAATTAATGTCATAAAAATAATAACATTTTCCAACAAAGAAAATGAAGGCAGAATATCAGAACAAATTTTTAGAATGGATTGCTTTTTTAGAGTTTATTTAAGAATTTTGTTCCGTTCTAACATTTCAAAACGTATTTAAGGATTATTTTGTACGTAAAAAGGTAGAATTTATGAAATAGTAAACCGATCCCACAGATACCATGACTTTTTTTTTTTACGCAAACACAGCACAACTAGTTCACCGCGCTTTAAATGTGCCAATTTTTTTCAAAAGATAGCCAAGAGCAGTGATTGTTCAAGAGATAAAGCATTCACCTTTCAATGAGGTGTGCCAGGTTCGAATCCCAGCAATGGCTGGCCGATACGAATTTCGCATCCGGCTTCCACTGACCACGGTGCTGACGAGTATTACATTCAGTGGTAGACGGATCATGGGTTAGAGTTCCCTAATCGTCAGGCTAACCGTTGGAAGCTTTCGTGGTTTTCCTCTCCATGTAACGCAAATGCGGGTTAGTTCCATCAAAATGTCGTCCACAAAGGCAACATTTTCCCAATACTTAATCCATGAGTTCTTCTGGATTAGGTTCAAAATTTCAAGGTTACCGAATTGAACATTAGTAATTGTATACATGAAAAATAGGATCGACAGTTTTAACGACGGTTATAAAATAATAAGATTGCCAAAAAATTTTAGGGAAAAAAATTGGGACGTAGTTTTAAATATTAATTGAATTCAATCACCAAAGATTTGTTCTAGGTAAGAGTTTCAAATTGAATTCAAGTTCCAGTTTCAGTTTGAAATCAGGTTCTTATTTCAATTTGACTTTAATACGCAAAGATCTGTTTTATTGAAGAGATGAATTAATTGAAAAAATGAAGTTTTGAGAAATACGCGTCTAAAGTTTTCTGAACGCACGTACTGAACCGAGAAGGGATGAAAAAATCGAAAAAAATAAATTTGTTTATTTTGATATTTCTTCGGATCATAAAAATTTATGTACATTATATCACAAAAGAAAAATAAACATTTAAAAATAAAAGAAACGTTTTTTTTTTAAATTGTAGAGGGAATTTTCTATGATATTTTGAAACATTTTCCCCATTATACTTTTTTAATATTTAGCAGTCTTGGTAAACAATAACTCTTTACTTTATTAAGAAATGTTGAAAAAAATTATTCCAGTCTAAATTAATGCTGTTTTTGTATAAAACACGTAATCTCTGTCTTAATGACTGAAGGATGCATTTACTAGTCAGTAATTAACTAACTATAATTGATAGTTAACGCTAAAATGCTTGATATAAAGACTCAAGCAAGATTCCGAGGAAGTTCTTAGCTAGAAATACTCAAATTAGATAAAATGTCGCAAGAGATAAGCGACAGGCTTTAAAAGCATTTTGTAAAAGGTCTAATAGATAAACAAATTTAGAGATTGCGACACATAAAATTAACCTAACTACCATAATATTAATTAACCAAAAATCGATATAAAAACTAACACGATTAAATTAAGCCAAAAGGAAGTCAAAAGTAAAAATATTAAATTTCTCACAATATTTCTTTTTTTAAATTTTTTTTTGCAATGCATCCTACTGGTGTTGAATTGACTGCTTCAGAATTATTTAATTTTAAACAAATCTTTTTATAGAAAGAGAGTCTTTACTAACTTCATAATCTCAAACAAAGTGTTTCAAATAATGAAATAATCCAATTAAATTTTTTTTGAATTTTTTATAATGTAATGTATTACTAAACTAAAGAAAAATGTCATTTTTTCCACTAGTCCAGAAACATTTTCTTTAGTTCATTTTTAAAAAAAGAAATGTCAAATCAAATTATTTAAGATTTATTCTTTATCGGATTCTTTATCGCAAGTGACGTCACGCATTGACCGGCCAATTAGGTTTGACACAACATCGTGATGTCATTTGGAAGCATCCAATTAAACACAATCCAAAAATTAATTCATCGTGATTATAAACCTAAACCTTAAAGCAGTAACGTTAACAACACGCCATGCACAACCACATGATTAGACAACTATGTGAAATTAGTTACAGGCATCCACTTTAGCATTGAGTTAAATTATTTCGACAATTCAATTCTTTACGTTCAACGTTAACACTATAAACTTTAAAACGTTTTTTGTTTTTTAATATCTCAATTTATTTAATTCAAGTTTTAATTTCCGCCGCAAGAAATATTTCTGAAAAGAATAAGAACTTATTTTCTTTTTCTGCCTGTAATTTTCTGTTTAAAACAGCCGTGACTTAGTTTCACCCCCGGTGATTATTTTCCTGCCGAAGTTATGTTTGCGTGACTTCGTAACAAACTAGCATCTTTTCGCTCAATAGCATCCCTTGATGAGACACCTGCTCTTCAACGTCTATTTTCTCAAACCTCCCTATATATAAAAGCAATATTCCGACTCATTCTTTTTAAAAAGAAAATGTCAAGTAATTTTCTATGATGTAGACGTTTCTGGCAGAACATTGTGGAGAACGTATTAATTCAACTAGATTTAAGTATTTTCTTTTGAATTAACGGTTTTTTTAATATTTTTGCTCATGCTGCGGATTCTAAATTAGACGAACAGTTCTCAAAAATGCATAACCGGGAAACTATTAAGATTTAATAAACATTTTTACAACAAATTTGTGTGTTACAAGACATTTTTTTTCCTCCCATAGTCCGTAGTTTAAATATTTACCAACAGATGGCGCTATAAGGTTTTTTTTCCGCTTCTGTGCTTTCATCTATACAAATTTCGTTTTATACAATTATAAATAATGGTGGTCACTTCTTGAACATCCAATTATGTTTTTCGTTCATTGGAAGATTTCGAAAAACTGAGTTGTTTTTTATTTTCACCCATTGGCAAAATGGGTGTTATTTTGGGTTTGATTCATACTTTTAAACTATGTACAAGAGTAATAGTAAACAGCACGCATGCGCCGTCATTGCATGCGTTGCTATGGCGACCGCTGCTGTTTGATAATTTTTTTAGTATTTTTTTTTCTTCTTTTCATCAGCAGTTAATCTTAATGCATTTACATAATAATAATTAAATTTTTATATTCTTTTATTATTAACTTATAATTATTGTCTTGACAGTGATTTTAATATAAATATGAATACTGAAAAAGGAAAAGTATTTCGTGACGTCTTGAAACACGTACATAGGCAGGATTCGAAAACCAATTCGACGACAAACATCCATTGAGACGGTTTTTGCAACCCATGATTTGAAATGTTGTGGCGTTTAAAGGAGTCCATCCAGAAAGAAAAAGCAGTTGACCAATGGATAAGCAGTGATCACATTTTTTTAAAATTTATTTTAAAGCTTATTTATACAAAGTAATCACACGCGAATTCTTCATTTTTTTATATACATGCTTACTGCATGCAGCACCATCTGTTGAAAAATTTTCAAACAAAAATAAAAACTCTGGAGAAAAGCTATTTATCCTCCATCACATGAATTTGCCGCATGATTTTGTAATAAACTCTTATAGAAAGAAAAAAGGACTGAGCAGTGTTATTGCCACTAGAGTGTCCAAAAGATTGCTCTTCCAAAAAACATAAAATATTTCGTATTAAAAAAAAGACTAAAAGGAATCAGAAATAAATGTAATAAGTAGCGATTTTTTTTTCTAATTCTATTAAATTTCTCCCTTCACATTAAAACGAGTTGCAAGAGGTTTCTTTTGTCAAAAAAATCTATCGCATTCGATTAAATGGAACATCTAAGAGAATGCAAATATAAACTGAATCTATTTAGTCGAGTAAGTAAAGTCTAATGTAACGGCTTAAGAGAGTTCTTTTTCAATGTTCACGTGGTTTTTAGGCTAAACTAAGTAAAGTCACAACTTTTGACTTATTTATCTAATCTCGACCGTTCCCTTAATAATGTCAAAAAGAAAAGCCTTTTTGCCAGATTAAATTGACCGACGACATCCCCCAATAGCTGCTTCCTATGTTAAAAGGATAAAAAGACGAGGGAAAATATTTCTTGATAGGCAAGAAAAATTCAGGCAGTTTTGCCGGCTATTTAAACAGTGGAGTGGTAAATTATTTGGATAGAAAGAAGAAGGATTAATTTTTATCCTTCATTAGATATTTAGTTAAATGGGGTAGATGTGATTAATTTTGGATCCTTAATAGCTAACTTTCTTTGCAAAAAAGACATATTAATCTCACTCTTGAAACTGGAGTTGAATGTAATACATTTTTATTAGGGGTATAAAATAAAATCATTTACAGGTAGAAATTATACTGTGAAGTCACTTTATACTGTAGTTTCTTTTTCTATTAGTGTTTTTGATAGAGATTGATTTCAGAAGAAAAAATAAATTTATCCAACCTATTGAGTAAAATTAATTTAGTTTTTCAAGATAATTTTTACTAGCGGAATGTGTCCCGCTCTGGACTGATCGTTAAGACACGGTTCCCATCAGATCACCGAAGTCATGCATCACGAGGCTGCTGTCAGTGTGCGGGTGGCTGACCACTTGGATTAGTCTAAGTAGGGACCGAGGGTGTGCGGTATGGGTCCTCGTTAAACTGCTCTACGTAAAGTGCTCGACTTCGCGTGCAGGTCGTCGGGCTACCGAAGCGGGGATGCCATCCCCTCTGCAGAGGATCAAAATTGTGATGGCATGTCTTCTTATCATCTTCAGGGATGTTCCCCAGACCGTCGCCAATAGCCCATTGCGCAGCTCCAGTGCGACGCAAATGAACAACAAATAGTGGAATGTTGAGCAGGATTTTCGGAAAGTTTAAGTCTTTAAAGAATTGACCCTAAACTTGAAATTCTGTTGTTTATAAATAAACGAAATTATAAATTATAATTATTTTTAATTACAATTAAACTCGATGAAAAATGATCAAATGAGCAAACGCATAACGGATAAGAGAAAATACCTCTTCGAGTGATGGTCTTACTTCTTGACCACACGTAACCTTTACTTCAACTCACATTTATGCACACAAACAACTTGTATTCTCTGAAGATATCAACAGGTGGCACAAGTCATAGATGGGAGAAAAGTTTTTCATTGACATTCAAAAATTAGGTGGGAATTATTCTTCTCTTGTCGTTAAAAAGAATTAAACTATTTATTTAAAAAGAAGAAGTCTAAAGCAAGCATTAGAAATGTGAAAAAATGTAAACAAATTGGAGAATTTTGCGATGCTTATTAAAAATTAAAAAAACTGCGTTTAAGTGAAGTAAAAAGAGGAAAATAATTCCATTCTTGCCATACTTTAAATGAAAGTCGATGAGGATATGATAGAAATTTATTACGAAAGTGATGTTTTTTGTTTCAGAAGTGACAAAATATTGTTTTTATTTTATTTTTAAGTCTACTTAAAAATGTCCTGTAGTGTTCCAGTTACCATATTGTTTAAGAACATAAAAATCACTTAAATTTTAAAATAAGTCTCGCCACCAGAAACAAATTTAAAAAAAAACAAACGATTAAATTTTTCAATTTATAAACAAGATTTAATGATGCAATATAAAAGTAATACGATGTTAACTGTTAATGGAATGGTATAAATTGTTAAAAAAAGGTTTTAATGAGATATTAATCAAATAAAAATGTGTTAAAAACATTTTCTAATGCAGCCGTTTTACATCATTTTAGAGGTGAATGAAATGTCACATTTAAAACTCGAATCACCAGTAGTTTTAAAAGATGAAACATTTAAATATGCATTTTAGTTATGCGAACTATAATCATGTGTTTTTCTATTATAAAATTATTTATACTATTAAGAATATGAAAATTAAATAATTTAACTATTTTTATTAAATTACATTATTTTCTGTTAGAATTCTATTTGTAACTTCTAAAATTAGAATTTTTAGTAATACTTAAAAGCAATAAAATATTAAAAGAGAAGAAAAATATTCCAAGATAGAAAAACTACTCTTTTTATATTTTTTGTATTAATATTATTTATAAAATTATATTGCAAGCATTTTCCAAACATTACATGATATTATGAAGACATTTTTTATTGCTAAAATAAACTTGAATTAAATAACGAGGAAGCTAAATTCAAAACATTATAATAAACTATCGCAATCTCTTTAAGTCATCAACAAAAAATTGCTTTGAACAATATCAATTTATAATATTATTTATTAACTAAATACGAATTTTGTATATCATTAATTATTAGGGGGCTAAGCTCCCTGTTTGAACGCGCATAACGGTTGAAATTATTGTATTCAATTGAATGATTATATTCAACTAAACATGTATGTACTAAAAAGAACACTTGTGCTACCACATGCCAGGTCCAAATATTTCCCTTATGATACTATTAAGATCTATTAATGAACATATAAATCTTTTTTTTTAAATGACACTTACAATTTTAAGTAACAAATTTGTAGTTCAAGTAGTAGTAACAAATTTGGTGAGTTCACATCAGTAACTTAATATATTTTTAATACAATGTTTTCACACATCATCTTGAGCATTTAGTTCAGTGGTTCTTGAACTTTTTTGTCTCGTAGACCCCTTGCCATGTTTTTCGGGTTTTGAGTAGACCCCCTGCTTACCTGATATTTATTTTTTGTTAATTCATCAACTTCAAATGTATTTTTGACATCTGGTACAGTGCTACTCAGTGTGAAAGGCTTAAATATCTAACTGTAGTGAAGTTTAGTGTGAAAAATTAAGAATAAAACGCATGTCAATTTTATACATTTATTAATTAAATTCAAACTAATTTAATCATTCATTTAATTTAATTAGTATGTAAATGGAATAAAATAGTGCGCTATAAAACCCAAGCTCGCTACTAATATTATAATTGCGGAAATAAGTTTGTATACAAAAGCGTAGTAGTGTATTGTCGGTCTGTTTATTACGTTCTCACGTAAAAACTAAGCAACAAATCTCAGTGATCGTATGCGCAGATGAAATTGGAGGTCTAGCTAGCTAAAGAGTCGACACAGGATAGGCTACAATTTAAAGCTGAAAAATACTTTTTGTTACAAAATAAAACCTTACACGCAAAGAAAATAAAAACATGCGCGGGCGTGGTTGCAGGCAACTGCTAGTTTATAATAATTAAGTTTCATATATCAAAAAATAATTCTAATAACTCAAATTTTAATAAATTTTTTACGTTATAGCTACTTTTATAAATTATGTAGAATGTAGATAGATATATGTCTTTATATTATAAAGTAGTATGATGTAAATAGGTATGTCAGTAAATAGGTACTATCAGTGTATGTTGATTATTCCATTCATGAAGTGCCAAAATTTAAAGTCACGACCTGCTTATATGAGATCCACTATCGTTGACCCCCATTTTTATTTCATGGACCCTCAATTTTTTTTTCACTTGACATGGACCCCTTGCAGGTTGTTGTGGACCCCTGGGGGTCGATATACATCACTTTGGGAATCACTGATTCAGCTAAAAGTTAATAAATAAAAAAGTTAATAAATAATTAATGAATCTCTTTAACAGTAATTCATATTAGTATATTAATGCCATTTGCTCCAAAAAATAATAATTGTAAAATGTTTAATTAGCTCGGGCATCGATTTAAATAACTTAAAATGTATCGCAGAATTACGTTATTCTAATAATAATAATACAAATAACAATCCTCATGCTCTTAATTTTGAAAACAAACAAAATTAAAAACGCAATAATAACAGTATAAGTAAATACCTTTAAATTCGGAATAAATTTTTTTTTATATATGTATAATTAGATATAAATAAGTAATTTGGTTATCATTCACTAACTTAAGTTAAAACTTAAAGAATTTATTCTGGAGTGTTACCATCATAAAGCTTTAAAAGAATTACTTAATATAATAGCAAGGAAATATTTTATAAACTATTACATGAATGCTTCAGACTTTTATTTGTATTTGAACAAACTACACACTGAAAATAATAAATGAGGAATAGTTTCAAACAGTTATAATAAGCTGTGGTATAAGCTTTTAAAATTTTAATAAAAATTACTTTAACAAAAAAAACTTTAACTTCTTACATCCGTTAAAATCAATTGTGCAAATACTATTGGGAAACAAATTGAATTGAAACTTTTTTTCACTCAAAATACAGTAATGATAAAGACATCCTGAAAGATCTTTTACAAGACAAAGAATTAAAAAAAACATTTTATGTATCTTCCTTTTATTTAAATGAAAAATTTTCTATTTAATATCAAAAATAAATTTGCCCAACAGTGTATATAAAAAACTAACAAAATGAGAAAAATAATTTAAAAAAGAATAATTTTTTTAAAATTTTAATAAAATGTACAGCTTTTTTCTTCAGTTCAACTTTAATGCAAGAAAAAAAAACACTGTTCAGTTGTGCAACCTACAAAGTTCAGAATCTTATTTTTAGACCGATTCCACCCCTTTCCATTGAATCTATTTCATTTCCATTCTTGTTTTATGAGGTTTTAAACAATTTTTAATTCTATTATTACGCATAATTGTTAAGAAGCGAATTTTCGAATCTAAAAAGTATAATATTTAAGAAAGTAAAATTTATAATATTTAAAAAAGTTTGAAGTACTATATTTAAAAATTAAATCTCCCGTTACATTGTAAAGAACTCGATTATCTATAATATCATAAAACAAAACAAAATGGAAACCAAATAAATTGATTGAAAGGAATCGATGGGACGAAGGATGGAAAAGCAATTGAAGAATTGAGAAAGAATTGAAGAATCGAATGTGGTGCAGGTTATAGAACATTGGCATCGGCCTCTGGTGATTTTCCAATCTTTCGATCTTCGAAAATAATTTAAAAAGACATATTTTAATCCTATACCTTTCATATAAAAAAGAAAAAAAACGATTCTTCCCATAACATAAACTGTTGACAACTTTCTATTCCATCATTTAAAGGAAATAGATGAAACAAAAAAATTTAAATATTAGAAAAAAAAACACATTTAATTTTCAGCTAAAAATGTAAAGAATAGCATTTATATTTCTAGGCATAAGGTGGTCAATTCATATACTGCTCACAACTAGAACCGAGCACAGTGTTGACGAAAATTAGAGTCATGTCATGGGTTCGAGCCACACCTCTTATAAGAAAGAAGGCGCTAATCAATTCAGTTGTCCGACCAAATGAACATAAGCTGCGCAGTGGGTGAAAAATAAGAAAGAAGTCATTACGTTCGGGCGATTAAGCTGAACTGTGGAGTAAATGCGAAAAAGGTCATAACGGTTGGACTACTAAAGGATCAAATTTCTTGTTTAAGGTAACCCGTGCTTAGGCTTTATCGCTTCTAGGGGGTATTGGTTCGAGTCACCTTAAGGCTGATTTATACGATTTTAGTCGTTGGACGAAGATTGATTGAAATTGATGGAAACTTGTTTTGCTTGGAATTTGAATCGTGTAAGCGATCATCCAAGTTCTTAGATGATAGTATAGCATATTCTTTTATCCATCAAAGTTTTTCCTCTCTTAACCACTTCTAAAGTTTTGTGACGTCAACAAGCTGTCATCAAAATATGTCACTTTGTTGTCCGTATTTCAATCTAAATAGATTTATCTGTTAGGGTCCATTTGTTTTATTATGACTTTATAGGAATTAATCTAGTAAGTTTGAATTCATGTATGTAATATTTTATAATGCTGAATATGAACAACGCGCATGCTCTGGTTTTTCATCCAACCAGCCAGTGACATTCAAAAACCTGGATAGTTTCGACGAATGATCCAATTTTTCGGGCAGAGAAATTCCTCCAAGTTCTCTAAATCAAAAACTTGGATCGATGGGTTGCTTGAAGTGAGATCAATACGCGTAATGTTAACGTTATAGAAGCTAAATATTACTTTCAATGAGCATACTTTTTTCACTACATTTCTACAACTGATTTTTTAAATAAATATTAAGGGTGGCCATTATAAAACACTCTGTATACATCAAGTGAGATAAATGTCCATTACTACGGTAGAAGTATATAGTACGGTATAAATAGTAAACCAAATCAGGTACAAAGCAGAAAGACACAGTCAAGTTTTCTTTAGAAAAAATTCAGTTTCCAGTGAGCTGCAATTAATGTAAGTAATTGATACATCTGGCTATCATTTTGTAAAACTGTAAAATTTCAGTTTATATTCTTAATTAGCAGTAAAAAACGGCGCAATTTACAAAACCATTAGAAAATTATATAAACAGGCTGTTGTAGCCAAATTTATGCTTTAAAGCTAGATTTGCTGCAAATGTTATGAATTGAGAAGAAAAAATTCCCCGATGCGTATATATCCATTCACCAACGGTAGCTTTGCAAATCAAAACACGTATTTAGATGTTCATGCCATCAAAATAATGATTTAGTATATTTTGGCATAATGCCATGCCTCGTGGCCAACTCCAAAACATGACGCGGTTCTATCTTAACAACATATAGACTAACTAATACTATTATTAAACTACTACTCGTCTCAAATTGGCAGTGGCATTAGTACTTTGGATATAGAATACTCAAACACCATAACATTTGTCTCTCTTATTGTGCGGAGAGAATGGACCATCATCTCGCGAATTCAATATTTCCAAACATCCTAAGCTTTCAGTCATAGTATAACTGAAATGCATAGTTAACCATCATCATCCAACAATAATTTATTGTCCATTCCCATCATGTTATATTATGAATGCTTTATTGCGAAACACTTGTTTATCAAATCGCTGATCTAATTGCATCGCTGATAAATATCATTCTAATGGATGTTCCCAGTGAATTATGTTGTCGCGGGTCAAACACATAAACTGTATGATTCATCATCGATGAATTGCAATTTTCAGTAGGTTTATAGTTAGATAAATGAACCTAAAATTCCCTACTCTCAAAATCATAAATTCTATAAAATTGAATAGTATGTATGATAATTTAATTATGAGTTACGGATATGGTTCATAAAGATCATCAATTGCAATTGAATTCTGCAATTGGTTCGGTATTTTCATTCAAAAGCTTTTTTTAACAGCACCAGTTACTAAATTTTTTCGATTATTTCAGATAAATAGAATGTTATACATTTGAATTAACTTCACTTGAAATTTACAGCTATGTAAGCTTAAAGCTGAGTAAGCAAATATTGTAAAGTAAATATAATAAGCAAACTGAATCGAACGTTTTAGTGAAACTTAAACGATAAAACGTTTTTGATTTAGAATTTATTCAATATTGTGAGAATATATTATATAAATAAAACAGGCGATCTATAAACAATGAGATCTATAAAAAAACTGTGCTTGTAAATTGGTAAAGGATAAGAAAGACGGATGTAACCACCTAGTAACTAAAGTAATGGGATACCTGCAAGTGACGTAGTGCTGGTATCACGATCCTGATTGGTTGCTGAAACGGGGCATTTGTTTGCGTTAGCAACTGTTCTTTACATTCTATTTCGAGTAAGCCAAGCCCGTCAAGTATCAATTCACGTAAGTGGCACATAATAATTTTTTTTACATAAATAATCATTTTCAAAGATTTCAATTCTTTCACTATATATTTATACACAGAGACTTAACACAAAGACAGGTACGAAGCCATGTGGAACATAGACAACTAACAACATAACATCAAAGAGTCAATCACGCTAATCTTATTGTGGGTAGAGTGCTTTCGACAGTGCCAACCTTCATCTAACAAAAGATACACCAATATTAAATCGCGTTAGCATGTCTTATATACCAGTGAATTGATGTTTAATAATTGTGATGGCAGTTACGCCACAATACTCCCTCCCACCAGAATTTCATCAGGGGCAGAATTCGATGAACGGATACCACTAGTTGCCGTATTTGCGAAAGACCGGGAGATCTGTGTTAAGTTCACCGGATTATGAGCGCTTAAGATGAGAGCTGTATTAAATTTATCCCAGTTTTGAGCGTTTGTCGTGAGAGCTGTATTAAGTTCACGGTTGTATGCGTGGTCTCACCTGTATTGCTATTAGCAGTCGAGTGTATGCAGGAGCCCGATATGTGTAAATGAGTAGTAACAGCGCGAGGAGGACGATGACGCAGTTACAAATAGCAAGTAAACTGTTCAAAGTTGACTATCCATCAAAGTGGGCTGTACTTTCGAAGTAAGCGAGTTCATATCTCCTCCGGGTCACCAATGTACTTTTTAAATGCAACCGTTATCGATCAAAATGCACACCAAGATTGAATAGAGTTGACATGTCTTATATGCTAGTGAATAGATGTTTAATAATTGTAGTGGTAGTTACACCACATTATAAACAACGAGGGTTACTGATCGTGATAATATTAGTCAGCATTGATATTTCTTATATTTGCATTCTTTAATTATATAATTGAAATTAACTAAATCAGTAATTTCCTGAAAAATTGACAATTTATTTTAAGATCCAAAACTTAATTTATTAAGTAATTACAGCTAAAATCTAATTTTGTGTAAGTTGAATTGTTTAACTACGTCAAACTAAAGACTCATAATAGAGACATGTTACATTATTTCATTCATCTCTAGAGAAATCAAATTCTAAAAACCTAAAACCCATTTACTTAATAGTAGTAAAAGCTTTAAAATAAGACATGCGTTCAACAATTTTTCAATGCATAAATATTATATTCATTTGCTGCAACATGAAAATTAAAAGATTCATGTCACGTTTTTCGCGAAGAGAAGTTTTTAATACTTTAAATGGAAAACAGAATGCCTCCTAACTCTTTCGAATGAAATGGGAAACAATTCCCTATAGATTTTTTTTCTAAGTTCTAAAAAGAAACAAAGCATTCATAATGAAAAACAGCATGACTAGATCATATTTACTCGTCTAATTAACAAACGGTTGCCATAAACTTAATATAAATTCTGGACTAAAATTAAAGCACATTAAATTTATGGACTCACTTTTTGTTATTATTTTACTACAAATGAATGCTGATGTTCAAATAACAAATACATTGATAAGAAAGCTGTATAAAACATAAATTTATACTTAAATAGAATGGCAAACAACATACGAGTAAAATATTTTGTTTATGTGATCAAAAATATATAGAACATATATATTTAACAATAAATAAACCATAACCGGACAAATGACCGTTTAAGAACTTTTGCTTCGAACATGCGCTTATCATCCTATAGTTTTTGCACATTTGACTTCATGACTTTTTCTAACAATTATATATAGTCAATATCATATATGGCAACGTTACTTTTAAAAAGTAACGAGTAAAAGTACAAGTATTTTTCTAAAAAGTAGCGAGTAAAAAGTTCTTATTTTAAAAAGTAACGAGTAAAAAGTACAAGTAAAAGTACAAGTACTAAACAAAAAAGTAACGATTTAAAAGTACATTTCTAGGAAATCGAAAATTCAAAGTAACCTAAAATTTTATTGAATAATATTCTTATGTTCTTTAATATTTTTGCAAAATTTTTGTTATTTATTTAATTATTTTTAATTTTGAAAGTTATGGATATTAATTTATTTTTAAATTCGGAAGAATATTATAATAATAAAAACAAGTCTCATTCAAAAGTTAAGAAGTTAGAAAAGAACAAATAAATAGCTATTTCGATAATTTAAAATATATATTAGGAATTTAATGAGGTAATTAATATAATAGAATAGCAGATTACTTTTTTCTTAATCATTTTTCGCTTTAAAATTTCATTGAATCAACGAATTTAAAACACTTTGACGAGCGACTTTTTTTAAAAGGAAGACTGTTTATTATATTGTAACTTAATATATATTTCACTACCTATAAGGCTTAACATATATTCTGCACTACTTTCATACTAGCAAATAAAAATAGTAGAAAAGAATTTTACTTTTTGATCCCCCCCCCACTAAAAAAAATTTATTATCTAAAAATCTTTCTTTTGCACCTGTCATATTAATTTAAATATCTTAAAATTTTCATCTTATATATTTTATCTTTTAAAAACTAATCCAATNTTTTTTTTTTTATTTTTTTTTTTTTTTTTGTATTTCGTTTGTTTCGAATATTATTTGTCGTAAAACAAAGTTTAAAATTAATTTACTAAATATTTCGCTTAAGTAATTTTTAAGGTTTACTTAAAAATATTTGATGAATAATATCCAAAAAGATATATTCTTTAGGACAGTTTTAAAATGTGAATGGGAATTTTCAAAAAGGAAACCAGCATCACTTTCTGCGTAACATAAAAATGATAGAAAAAGAATACAGATTTATATCTGAACAGTTCCCAGGAGAATCTTCAGATATTTCAAGTGCCAAATAAAGCGTCATGCACTTTAACGTTTCTTTCAGAAGAAAGGAAAACGCAATCCCCGCTGATTTCTTTCAAGCATCTTTTGGCGTTGGGGGAAAAGAAAAATCGCCACGGTTTCTCCACTAGCTTTCGATTTGTCATTGTAACACCGCATTTATCACTAAAGCTTGAAGAATGGCATTATAAAATATGGCGAGGTACTCAGACTTACCCGTCACATCGCTTTTGACCTAAGTCACGTGTCAGTTTCATTGAATTATCGTTTGCAGAAGAAACACGAATTTTAACGAAAATTTTAAACATCGTGCGGATATGGCAATTCAAAGTTAGACAATTTTATTAGATTTTTCCTTGTTCTGAGCAAGAAATTTTGTTAAGAATAACATAACATAAATATTAAAGATTTAATTTATCTACGTCACAAGTCATATTTCTGAATTCTTCTATTCATTTCGATTCGTTTGGTTCATTTTTAAATTTCCAACATTAAAAATAAGAACCAAATGATTTGTTCTATATATCATTCTCCCGCATTCTTTGACGCACTAGTGTTCTTTTTTCTTTGCTTTGAGATTTTATTGAATCTAATTAGTCGAACAAAGAGTAGCGAAATCCATGTTAGGCGCAAAAAACAATTTAACTTCAATTGGATTCGACTCCATTCAAATATCGTGCATTTGTTTCGTTTATTAGTGTTAAATTAACGCGTGTTAAGACTGCAAAGGGGCAAAAATACATTACTTTATTTTGCATAACATAACACGAATAATGCTGAATATAAATAAGAGATGAAAATTGTCCATTGATTTATAAACACTTCTCTTATACTCCTTACACTAGTTTTCTCATAATCTGTTTTAAATCTGGAAATTCGTAACCACATCCGAGTAGAAATAAAAATAATAAAATATTTTACGATTATTTAAAAAAAAATGAATGGATTTTTATAAAAAAAAGAAAATTTTAGGATATGAAAATTTCGAAACATCGAAATACTTTCGAATGCATTTTGTTATTAGAAAATAAGAAATTTTACTTTCTATTTCCAAATTCGGAAATCGAAAATTAATTCCGTTTGACTCGGGAAAATGGCTAACATTCATTCGCCAGCTTCCAGCACCTACGAAAGAAATAATTAAAAAAAACTCTCCAGTAAGGAGTGAACTTAAAATTGAAAGAGCAGTAAGAAAAAAAAACAGTAAGGGTTTTTGAATAATACGAAGAAAGTTATTTGGACAACTGTTACTTTTTAGTACTGTTTAAACTGTTAAATTTTCTTCAAACACGTTAACTGCTTCATTCACTTTTTTAAAATTTTTGGAAGTTTCAAATCTTTATTCAAAGTCTTACACATGGTGCGTAGTGTTTTTAAAAAGTGCTTAAAGGTGCTTATTTTTAATATTCGTTTTTTAAAAGCCCTTAAAGGTACTTTTTTTAATGGGTGTTTTTAAAAAGTGCTTAATTTTCCTTTTTCGAAAATGATTTTTTTTTCTTTACCGTGTCGATTTTTGCCACGTATTATGCAAAAGTGTGCTTTTCACATTGTCAAAGTTTTCATTATTCATTCAACAATCTATTTAGGTATACCGTCGGTCTATAGCAGGGGTTTCCAACTTACATGAGGCTGCGGGCCACAATTAAAAACACAGATCAAATGGCGGCCACAACTTTATCAAAATTTTATGAAGGAATTTTTTATGTTTCAAAGAACATTAAATATTACTGTCAAGATTTTTAATAAGTTGTACAAAACAAAAGTATTGAATTACAAATTAAAATATGAAGTAGATTTTTAAAAATATTTAATTGATATTAATAATATTTTTAAAAATATTAAATAAGTAATAAAAATTCGGGCTGCAATAACTTTAATGTGCACCTATGTATTCAACAAATAATGTGCAACAGATATAAAACTTTAAAAAGGTTGATATTAAAACTTACATAGTAGCACACAGTATATTCAATGAGAAAATTGAGATTTGTCTGCTACAGGCACCAGAGAATAGATATTTACATTTAAAATTTACAAATGTGTGTGTAAATATTTTCGTCCAAAATGAGTGAGTGGTTTAAAAGTTAAATCGGGTAATTTCTTCGAGAAAATTTCTGATACGCACATGCTAAACTATATTCACAAAATACAAAAAAAAATGAAATAAAATAGAGCTACATACACGATTATTTTTGCATTTGAATAAATATTTTCTTGGGTGCAAAATCTGAGAAATAAATTTTTTTGCACCGTTGGTATGCTAAATTTCACAGATACGAAGAAATTAGGTTTTTATTGACGAGAAAAGTATTTTAAACACATATTGATTCTTTACGAAAATTGTCCGCAAAAAAATGACAACTAATATAGTTTAGTTCGCAGGCCACAAAAAAAGGCTTCGCGGACCGGATGCAGCCCTCGAGCCGCCAGTTGTAAACCCCTGGTCTATAGCGTATGAAAGCGGCAATCATTTTACATGTTTGACGAAATACTTGCGAGTCCGCATGTGCGTCAACTGAGCTGGGTACGGTGAGATTATTGCACTCTCATGTGCAACTCTGTTGCATTTTGCAAGATATTTTCAATTTCAGGCTTCATTTTTCACCCTCTGATATCGAACTGATAAATCTCTTGGTCATTTTATAATAGCTAGAATGATCAAGAAAAGAGTTTTTTGTCAGAAACTAGATTACGATATCACGATTATCACGATCATGTAAAGTCTTTGGAAATTATTTTGCATTTTCTTAATCTATGTAGTTCTTAAAAATATTTTTGAGTGTTTAAAAAGTGCATATTTTTTATTGAAATATTCGGCTACGCACCCTGTATTCGAAAAATATTGTGGATTTTTTTTAGATTAGCAATTCAAATCTACTTAAACAAAAAATTATCGGGTAAAAAATTACACGACGAATATACTCAGCTAATTTTAATGTAATATTTCGAATTTAATATGGAGTAAAAAAGCTTTAAAGCCAAATAAAATAAAGCATATTACTAGAAACATTTCATATTCGCGTATTAAAAATACCACTTCAAAACTTGTTCCGGCAATAGTATCGAATGTTAAAACGTAATTAATTCCTATAAAGTCAGAAGGCTGGTGTAATTCACTTCCCTGAAAGTCAACAAAATTGTCCATTTCGCTTAAAGTTCTTCAGTTTGAAATTAAATTCGAATAATGTGAAATGCATATCCAAATGTTCCGGATAATAAGGACTTTTGAAACTGGAAATGGTTCATGAGGTATGGAATTTCGTCTCTTTACCCATTCTAGTACATCATTAAGTATCCTTCTATTGAGTACTAAACTATTACTTGCCAGCTTCTGGCCATCACAAATGGTTTGCCAAACTGCGATTCCTACTCTTTTAATCAATCACCCTTTATCCAATAGAATGGCGACAGTTTGCTTCCACGGAATGCCGTAATGGTTTCGAAAAATATTTATCCGCAAATGCGTCTGAGATGGATCATTCATTTCGGAAGTAGTAATTTACAGTTTTTTCTCTTTTGAGAGGAATATATATTATATATATATATTGGACACATATAAAGAATAATTTTTATCTTAGGATAATTGTTTTTCATTCAGAAATATCGCATTAAATTATATCAAAAGATGTGTCTTGAGAAAGACTTTTGGTTTTTCCCACTAATATTTTTATGCTTAATATTATTTTATTATTNAGATTCCTACCAAAACATTTATTTTTTTAATTAATCTACATATTTAAAATAGTAGTTTGTTAGCTTACTTTGAAGTTTCAGTTCGGGTTTTTTATTTTATTTCGCGCGCATTTCATCATTTTGAAAAAAAGATTGCAAGACAGAAAAATATTGCTCGCTAAAACCGGGTCTTGCTCGTTAAAAGCGACTTCTGTTCCATAGACTTAACATTGATCCAACCAAATATTCTCGTTTCCCTCGGTAAATCCAAGTTCTCGTTAAATCCGAGCTCGTTATAAACGAGTTCGACTGTATCTGGCAACATCCAATCTCTTTCATTTATTTTATTTTTTATTACTCTCGAGATTTTTTATTTATTTACTCAGTACTGAAGAACGCTACGAAATCATGTACAAAACTGAAAGGCACATACCTACACAGCTGAAGAACTTAGAGAAAGAACCAGGAAAGTGACATTTTTAGAGGAAATTATGAATCAGAAAAAAATAACAGGATGTGGTTACATCAGTATGGGTATGTTTAATGTAACAAAATTGTTTTTGCTTTCACTTTAATTTTTATATAATAACTAATCCATATTAGTGCTTGGTATGCTTGCAAGATTTTTATTTTCAAATTCGGCACAGTGGTAAATAAAATAAGGCATAAAGTTAGTAGTCCCTCCTTTTAATAAATCGGTAATAAAATAGTTCAAAGACGACTTTTTTTCTTCGTACACTGATTGTAGCCTCTATGAACTAAGCACCATTGCCATTAATGATAGTATGGCGATTTTTTACGTTCCTAAGTGAATTAACGCCACTTTTTCATTTATCTCTCTCCCTTTATATATATATATATATATATATTATTAAAAAACGATTTTTAATGTTCGAAAGTTTCTTTTTCAATTTATTTAATTGAACCGGATGCCGAATTCGTATCGACCAGCCATCACTGGTATTCAAACTCAGGTCACCTGATTAGGAGGAGAGTGCTCTATCGCCTGAGCCACCATGACTAATATTAATTGTTTTTATTAGTAACAATTATTTCAGATTATAATATATTTTATGGTAAGCGAATTTCACTTCTCACACTTATGGCAGAGCCTGGATGGATGATGAATCAATGGTCTCACCATTGTATTCTGTATTTTTTTATTTCCGATTACCTCATAAGAAATTATTCACGGACTGGTAATTTTGCTGACATTTTTGTTCCCCGAAACAGAAATATTCCAAAGATGCCACTTTTATCAAAATCCAGAACTTGCACACCCCCCCCCCGTAGTTAGTGCAAATATTAATAAGCGACTACTATTGTATATACTTTGAAGACATAAATTTTAACAAGGTTTTTTTTAAAAATGCTTATTAATAGCAGTGATTACGGAACACCATTTGTGATGCATCAATTTAGAAGCGCAAAAGAAATTCACACCGTTTTATTTCCTAGCAACTTTGTAATTCCTCGTAATGTGCATCGTACGAGCAACTGTACGTAAAATATAAATACGCATCGTTAGAATTGTGCATGATTCACATAATGTGCTTCAACAGTTATTCTTGATCTCCTTATAAATCATTTCTTATTTCTCTATCTTTAGAAATAATGTTTCTTAATCTAATGATACAAGTAAGTTTCACACCTGAGTATAAAGTTATTTATTCTGCGTTGATGCGTAAACATAAAAAGAGGGTTTTGGATTTGAAGAATCATTAGTATTAAAATAGCATTTCTAAATGAAACATGAATGTATTTAAGAAATACTACTCAAAAGTGTTGTATATATTGAGTTTTGCATACTTTTAGTATATTTCAAAATGAAACTAAATGTATTAATCTTTAAGCTAATGCAGAAAAAATATTGTCTACAATACGTAGGATTGTTGATAAGAAAAAAAAAATTCCACATTTATAATTTGATTATTTAACAGAAACTTCTAGAACAAGTTTTTAGTGTCTTCACTGCACGGCATTTTCATGCAATGTGACGTGGAATGTATATCTGAAATGCTGACTTAGAATAGAGAAAATTGATATTAAATTTGAAATAGGTTTTGCTTCACAGAATTTTTACTCTTTCCCTTCTTTGCAAAATATAAGCTGAATTCATTAATAGAATAACTGATTGCGAAACTAGCACTTGTAATTTGTATTTCATATGCTTTAAATTCCATTATCTTCTCACAACAGATTTATTCAAATTGAATCGCAGTTTTAAAAACATTAAATTTTAACTTTTATGTATACATGTACTTCACAGGTAATTTTTACACTTTTCTGAAAAAGTGAAATATACTTTAACGAAATATTGAAACTTTTGTATATGCCATCATTTTAGTTACACTGTATTTCTCGAAAACCATGTTATGTAAAAAAATATATTTATTCCCTTAGCATAATTTACCTAATGTTAATTTGAATTCCCATGTCGAAGAGTTTCTTCTCAAAACCTTGTTAAGCCGAATATTTTTCAAAATAGAAATGTTTTTTTTTTTGGAAAAATCACAATTTAAGTTTATTGTAAACAATTCTTTTCTATGCAATGCATAATTATTTTTGTCTTGCTTTCAAAAGTAAAAGCATCGTTATTGTATTTAGACTTTTATATATCACTAAAAACATAATTATTAGTAGTTATTCTCGCGTTTCATGACTAATTTTTCGAGTAATATTTTAGAATATATTTTTCTAATTTTTAAAACATATTGAAATCTTTCTGTCCCGAAAGATCGTTATCTTGAAATTTTTTTGCGTGCCTTCAACTTTGAGATATCAAGAGTATACTGTGTAAGAAAACTAGATTTTTTGTTTTGTTACTTAGTTTTAACATATACAATTAAATTACTGTTTTACTGAATACAATTGAAACTTTAACAAGTCAAAAAAACACATACCTTAGAAAATTTGTGATCATTAGTAGGAACACCAAAGTCTTCATATCTTTTGTTAATTTCCGAATGGCATCTTATCGCAGGATCAAATTTGACATACAAGAAAACAATTACCTCACTAACATCAAAAACATCAGAAAACTGGTGCAGTTCTATCTGTCCATCAGATATTTATGTTAGGATGAATGTCAAATCGACCGCAATTAATTTTCACATAATAGCCTACAATTGCGTGAGCTTGTCACAAGTAAATTAACTTCTAGACCGCGAAGACAAAATCAGTTTTACTTTATTTACGATGCACTAGAGCTCCGTAATGGGCGACAGTCTAGAGAACATCCCTGAGGATGATCAGACGACATCATAATTTTGATAATTTGGAAAGGGGTGTTTCCTCTTCCCTACGAACTGAGCATGTTATCGAACACTTAGTGATAAAACATTTCAACGAGAACCGTAGACCCACGGTCCTTTCGCAAGATGATCAATGCGGTTTCCCACCAACTTACTAACCACAGCCAGTTATGCTTCAGTTTGGTGTTCTACTGGTACTGGAAACCGTGTCTTTCGATCACTGTTTGAATACAGTCTCTTGAAAGTTGAAGTTTAATTACGTCGCACTAGAGCTATCGGCGACGGTCTGAGAGACATACCTGAGGATGATCCGAAAAAATGCCATTACAATTTTGGTCCTCTGGTACCCCCGCTTCGGTAGCCCGACGATCTACGAGCGAAGTCGAGCACTTTAAAGTGGAACAGTTTAACGAGGAGCAGTACTGCACATCCTCGGTCCCTTCGTAGAGTGATTCAAGTGATCACCGACCCGCACACTGATCGCAGTCAGTGATGCTTGACTTTGGTGTTTTGCTGGGAACCGTGTCTTAACGATCAGTCTACTGCGGGACCAATCTGTTGAAAGATATTACAATGATGGAATGGTCCCGCAGTGGACTAATCGTTAAGACACGGTTCCCAGCCGATCACTGAAGTCAAGCATCACTGTCTGCGGTCAGTGTGCGGGTGGGTGACCACTTGGATCAGTCTGCGTAGGGACCGAGGGTGTGCGGTATTGGTCCTCGTTAAACTGTTCTGCCGTAAAGTGCTCGACTTCGCGTGCAGGTCGTCGGGCTACCAAAGCGGAGGTGCCATCCCCTCTGCAGAGGACCAAAATTGTGATGGCATGTCTTCGGATCATCCTCAGGGATGTTTCCCAGACCGTCGCCAATAGCCCATTGTGCAGCTCTAGTGCGACGTAAATTAACAACCAACCAACCAACAATGATGGAATGAAATAGATATCAAGGGCCTATGCAGGAATCGAACCAGCTGTTTCTATGCTTCGTAGCACCAAGCAGAACGACAATCAACCCCTTTTTTACTAGTAGTGCGGTGATATTTTTCAAATATTCCAATGGATTCCGAGTAATTATTTGGTACTCAAGGTGTCAGGTTTCATTCCCAGAAGTCCTGAAGAGCTCGCGCATTTACTTGAACCATGTAGTCGAAACTCCGATACAAACATGCAAGGAAGTCCCTAAAAACAATTACTATAAAGAATTGCTTTATTTTCAGTAGTAATACTTTATTTAAGTGCCGACCGGTCTGTGTAGGGGGCAGGGAACTGTCCTTGCATCAGAAAGATTCTGGGTTTGAATCCCGGGCAAGGCATGGATGTTCTTTCCTTCTCTGTTCCATCCGTCCTCACTGCGGGAGCGACGTTGGCCCACCTAATTTGGTGCCCTTGAAAGAGAGGCACACAAAATCGCCCTGTAAATGCCTGATTTGACGGATGTTAACACAGGTGGGCATTGGGAGAAAAAAACTTTGTTTAAGTTTAAGTCGCACGAAAGCTGTGAAATGGGGCATTGGTTACGTTCTGGGAAACATTCCTCAAGATGATTCGAGGACATGCCATCACAGTTTTGATCTTCTGCAGAGAGTATGGCTCCTTCCCTTTGGTTACACGACAACCAGCCCGAGCATTCTACCGCTTTATGGTAAAACATTTAAATGAGGACATACCGCGCTTTCTCTCGCAGGTTGATCAAAGTGGTCACCCACCCGCTCACTGACCACTCACTGCCAGAGATGTTTGACTTCAATGATTTACTGAGAGACGTATCTTACAATCAGTCCACTGTGGGACCCTATTTTTGCAAGTTTTTCACCTATGACGGTTTAGCAATAGACTGATCGTAGTCAAGCACCACTGTTAGCGGTCAGTGTGCGGGTGGGCGACCACTTGGATTAGTACGGGTAGGGGTGTGCGGTATTGGTACTCGTTAAACTGTTCTACCGTGAAGTTCTCGACTACGTGTGCAGGTCTTCGGGCTACCGAAGCGGAGGTGCTCTGCAGGGATTCAAAATTGTGATGTCACGTCTGTGGATTATCCTCAGGAGTGTTTCCCAGACCGTCGCCAATAGCCCATTGGGCAGCTCTAGTGCGACGTAAATGATCTATAAAAACAATCATCTATGTCTATGGCAAAACCTAGTTCTTTTTACGCTTAGATTTCCTCATTAATTTAATAATATAATTATTTGTTAGTATATTTATTTAAAAAATTTAGTGAATTAATTTCAGTAATAAGGTGGGTGTATGAACAAAAACTTACTAAGAATAAGTTTCTGGGATATTCTTTTATACACTCTTCTCCCAAACATAAAATTTTTTATAGCAAGCAGGTATAAAAAAAATGTATAAATATAAACAAGTCACGATATAAATAAAGACATAACACTTAGTTGTTCTTTTTTCACTCTCTACAAATGTATTTTCAAACAGACGCAAATGTTTCGTACAATGTTTCCTTGAAAAGTACGAAAAAATGTATCGGAAAAATCTTCAAAAATGTGTAAAGAAAACACTTCCCAAACAAGCCATAAATAACTTTGCACCCAGAAAAATTCCGTCAGTCCGTTATAACTTCTGAGTATTTTAATGTATTTTGCGATAAACCAATATCAAAAGCGGGAAAACTTCAATTTATTTTTCCGAAATCCGTAAATTATAGTCATAAACTCTCGTCGATCACTGAAAAATAAGTCTCCGTTTTAATAGCGTTGCAAAGTTTCTATAAGTCGGAGAAAAATAGCCGCTAAGGAATGAGTTCCTGTTGAGCTATTATTTTGGATTTACGAGAACTTTTCAATTTATTACTTTCCCCTATCTGGGGATGCTTATGGATGCTTTACTGTTTACTTAAACACTCTGTGTTTCCTAAAATGCAAATATTTTCACGGGAACCTGCTTAAAATTCAAGAGAAGAAAATTTCATTATGTGCTGATATTTTATAGGTTGTTATGAGTTCTAGCTATATCACAATGTTACTTTTATGCTACGCGTCCCGAATGTAAGCATATATGAAGCTCTCAGGGCGCAAAATGGTAAGCCACATTTATATTTTGAAAGGTCAAATTTTAACATTGTCCTAAACATTGTATTTATTAATAGAGACTTTAGAATTGTTAAGGTCCCGCAGTGGACTGATCGTAGAGACCTGGTTACCAGTAGAACACCTACTACCTACCTACTACCTTACCTTACCTACCTACCTACCTACCTTAGAAATGCTAAGAAACACTACACGTTTCCAAGTCAGTGCACAAAAATTTTAGCTTACGGATGATTTGAACATGTTTTTAGAGTATTGTCTCTTACCAAATATTGCAAACTGCCCTTTACCGATTTTTCAAAAAAGATTTATTCACTCAATTATTTAATATGCCTTTAAAATGTATATTTTTGCATTTTTATTTTAAAGGTTGGAAATAAATAACAAAAAAGGCGCAAGCTCGAAAATAAATCTGGTTGTATTTTTTGATGATTAGGTTCTTTCCTTATGGTTAAATTAAAGCTTATCAAAGAATCGACTCATGACCTAACCCTATGATCGCCACCAATATACAATTTAAACTTTGACACAGATGAATTAAAATAAGTATACCCATTATAGATCGCATATTAAGTAAACCTTCTTTGACAATTATTTATTACAATATACAAAGAAGGAATTTCATTATTTGGCTACTAAGCAAGAATAGAATCTCAATCGAATTCTCAGTAATCGCCATTAAGAAAAACATAAGGTGAAAATCGAATTTCTCTTAAAAATGGTTAGATAACAATGTATTTAATTGTTATTTTACCATGTCTAAACAAAGCAGTCAAACAACCATAAATAAAATGGTAACCAAACTGGTAATGGTAAACTGGTAAAAATGGTAACTAAGAGAAAAACCACTTAATAACTGCTTTCACCTAATACGGTTAAACAGCCAAAATTTTATAGCACCAACTACAACCACCTCTTACTTCCTTGCAACTGTGTACGTATTATAGCCGAGAAAGCTAATCTGTCTCATAACCATATATGGCAACGTTACTTTTAAAAAGTAACGAGTAAAAGTACAAGTATTTTTAAAAAAAGTAACGAGTAAAAAGTAAATATCTTGTATTTTAAAAAGTAACGAGTAAAAAGTACAAGTAAAAGTACAAGTACTAAACAAAAATCATTTAATTCCGCATCTAAATT
>NC_092205.1:95134745-95159094 GCF_043381705.1 Parasteatoda tepidariorum
TTTTTCCCTAAAAAAGTAACGAAAGTACAAGTAAAAGTACTAAATTTAAAAAGTAACGAAGTACAAGTAAAAGTACGTACTTTTTACTTGTACCGGCGGTACAAGTAACGAAAGTAAAAGTACTGCCATATATGCTCATAACCGACAGAAGTTCGAGTCCTAGTAGCGTTGTCACCACAATACTTCTTCCATTTCCTTCAACTAATGGTGAGTTTTCAATGTCCTGCACTCCCTAATTGGCGTCCCGTACTTTCTAATACCCATTACTTGACGAAAAGCCTATTTTTCTATGTCCAGTTAAATTTAAATTTTATGGTTTTGAAACCGTCCTAGTTGTAAATATGTTTAAAAAAAACCGTATAGTTTAGTATTTACGGTTTTATGACCATATTAGTTGTAAACGGTTTCAAAACTGTAAAGGTAAATTGTGTTCTTTATCGTAAATTTTACGGTTAATCTGATAACAGACTACTGCGGTTATTTTACCGTACATTTAGAATGAAAATAACAGTGAGCAAAGAACTCCAAAATTTCTTAGGCAATCTAGCAGGTTTAGGTGCTTTTAATCCAGACTTCCTCAATTGTGATCTTGAAAACGCTTTTGTTCCTTTCTCACTTAAATATTACTATAAAGAGAATAAAGAAAAAATAACGTAAATAAGCCATGTTTTTCTACGAATATTTGTTGTTTTGCATTATTTATTTAATTTCCATACGCTTTATTTGTTTCTATAAGAAAGTGTTTTGCTTTGTGTTTATAAATCACCTTTTTTTTCATACGAACTTCCGTTGTTTTGCATTATTCATTCAGTTTCTATTTTTGTAGCTTTACTTTAATGTATTATAAAGTATACCTTATCTTCATTTGGAAATACGAGCAATATCGAACACCAGTATGTGGATTTAGAATTATTATCTACACATTATCTACACACCCGTACAGTCGGTACTTAAATTTATTTATACACAAAGCTTTTATAACATATAAATTTTGATTATTATATTTATATAAATAAGAAAGATTAATAAAGCGTGTTTTTTTCTTGCATTATTCATACTATATTTCGTTGTTTTACTTTATTTATTTGATGTCCATATCTGTAGCTTTATTTATTCCTAAGAACGTTTTTTGCTTCATTTGTGTTTATAAAAAACGTTTTTTATTGGATTTATTTTTCATACGAATTTTTGTTGTTTTGCATCATTCACTCAATTTCTATTTTTGTAGCTTTATTCTTAAGCAGCATAAAGTATACCTTATCTTCATTTGAAAATACTATTAATAATCGAGCACTAATGCGTAGATATGTATTACTTTATATAGAGTAAGCATTTTGGAAAGTATTACACAATGACAAATGATTCCTGAGTTACTTTTTCTAATGTTTCAGCTGAAAATATGACGCATCGTTTCAAAAAGCCTTCCTAACCAATCCTACTTCTAGTCAATTAATAAAAAAATAAGTTATTACAGTACCCTAGCCGAAGCGTGGGGAGTGAAGCTCTACTATATATCAATTTGATGTAACGCGAAGTACTAATCTTATAGAAAGAAACATGGCTTCCTTAAATTTTTAGAGCTTCAGATTTGAGGTTTGGAAAAAATTAATCTTAAGAGAGAAAGTTGAATGAGTTCAATTCTGGAAATAAAAATCTGTTATATAGCTACTTCAGAGAGTCTCTTAAGAGATTTTGCTTTATTCAATTATCATCGAAAATATAAAAAAAGATCCATTTTTCCTGGATTATAGTATTAAATGCTCGATATTATTTTGTATGAATAGTTATAAAAATTTTGCAATCTGACTAATTAATTTTGAAAATATAAGGTTAAAATTATAATATTAACAGGACCTGCGCTAAGCATTCCACACCCAGCCAACTGTGATAAAATCGTAAATTTGGCGAATAAAATTGTGTTTTGGCGAAATAATTTTTCTACTGTAAAGAAATTAAAATTACGTCAAAAGGAATATTTCTAAATAAATCAATATTTTTTATTCGATTACAATAATTTCCGGTGCATGCGTCTCTTAACCAATTAGAATTGGGCCTAAATAATATCAGCCTGAAACAAATTGCAGCAAAATAGTTTTCTATGGGAAAAAAATTAATCACAAAAAAGTTTTAAGATTTGCCTTTGGCGAAGACTTTCGAAAATTGGAGAATATTTTTGATATTTGACTAGTTCACTAGCTAATAATTTGAAATCCTTAGTGTAGGAGCTATATTTAAGTAAAAATGAATTACACTAAGTAGAATTAGAAACCATTAATTGAAAACATACTAAAACAGATCTTTCAAAACAAGAATATTGATATTTTAATAAAAATTGTAGCAAAATCTTATTTTAATCTTAAGACTACACAAATATGTTTCACTTGATGGCTATGAATCTGCTTTTAAAGTTCAATTAAGAATCATAAATATAAAAATAAATTTCACTCGCAATTTACAAATAGGCAATTAAATTTCTAGTTGCGAATTATAAATTTGCAAAAAGCATTAACTTGTTAAAAGATAGAATTGAATTTTAATTAGGAATTATAAAAATGCGTAATATTTAATTAGTTTGAAAAATTTAATTTCCCAATCTTACTAAAATGTTCAAAATAATTAATCAAGGTCTTAATATTATTGAACGTTGCTTTTTCGAATGTTAAAAAATAAAGCCCCTTCGTTAATAAAAATTAAATTAACTATTTAAGTTACGGTATATATTTTCTGATCTAGGGAAAAACGAGGTAATAAATCTTCATGAAAGCAGTGTTCATTTAAGTCTTTAAAGCTCTATCATGATTAAAATAAAAGTTTCTTTTAGAAAAAAAAACGCAAGTAGTGAAATTATGATTTTTATCGTAATAATACTCACATTAACATTCAATTTGACTTACAATAAAGTTGTACCAGTAAGTCTTCATATAAGTCTTACAGAGCTTTTTCATACTTAGACCGTTATGTGTGTTTACTAATTTATATCAATAATATAATTTTATCTAATAACTAGGGGGCTAAGCCCCCTGTTCCCTGTTGCTCACTAACCCTGATGATTGCTGTTTCATAGCAATAAAATTATTCAACTAAAAATATCCTTATACAATATAAAGAAGAGAGTGAAATGATAACAAATAGCCAATCACAGAGCACTTGCAGTTAGTAACGCACAAAACAGCCAATTACAAATTGAGAAAGCATGAGTGTGAAAAGGTAATAAGTTTTAATAATGCTTCTTGCTAAAATGTTACAACTAAACTTACCATCTAAAGCTGAGTGGATCCAGTTTTTCCTCATTCATTTCCATATTGTTTTGGTTGTCATCAGCATAAAATGAACAAAAGTCATATAGGTTTTGTTTTCCTTTAAATAATTTTGTATCTCTAATTTAAAGTTATTTTCCAGTACTACTATTATCAGCGAAAATATTAAATTATGGTTGTGAACTCAAATTTTTTTGAACAATATTAGAATATAAATGTTATTTAAAAAAATAATTACTTCCAAAAATCACTTCTGTTCTCCAAGAGATCTAATTGTTTATAATACTAACAGATAGTACTATTTGGACGTGGGAAGTAGAAGCACAAGCGTAAGCAAACATAATTCCTTTTAGTATATGTATGTTAAGTGAATAATTTTAACTGTTTTCTGCCGAGAAAAGACAATTATTGCGAAGCAATCGTTGGGGTTGGTGAGCGGCAGAGAGAAGGGGCTTAGCCCCCTAGAAATTTGAATAGCTTTATCTCAATTTGAATAGCTCTATCTTAAAATGTAACGTAGAATTACATTATTCTAATAATAATAACAATAAAAACAATCCTTCTAAATCAAAAACCACAACTCCAGCAAAATCAAAAACGTAATAATAACAGCAAATGTATTTTTAACCATTAAATTAAGGCCTGTTTACACGGTTCAAGTTCTTGAATCCGAGAAGTTGGAGTGATTTCTCCGTCCAAGAAATTGGATGATTCGTCGACATTATCCAAGTTCTTGAATGTCACTGATGGATCGAAAGAAAAACTTGCGCATGCGCATTGTTCATATTCAACATTATAAAATAATACTTACATATGTTTAAAATTACTAAATAAATTCAAATAAAATTGCAATAACACAAATAAACCGCCACAGATCAATTTATTTGGACTAAAACATATGAAAACAGACAACAAAATGACATAATCTGTTGCCTGCTTGTTGACGTCACAAAACCTAAGACGCTGATTGGTTAAGGGAGAAAAAACTTGGATGGAAAGTAGAACATGCTCTACTATCGTCCAAGAACTTAGACCAAGTACTTGGATGATCGTTTACACGATCCAAGCTCAAAGCAAAACAAGTTTCCATCAATTTTCGTCCAAGAACTTGGATCGTCTAAACAGGCCTTTAGGGAGAATAAAAATATTTATAGGAAAACAATAACTTCGACTTATATCAGTTTTATACTGAGGACAACAAAACCAATATGAACATTAATATGGGAAAACTGGATCTTACCACGTGATTTTCCAGCTAATAAAAATGTATCGAAAACAATGGAAAACTGCGACACCATCATAACATTTTTATATATAGTAAGATACTAGCACAGAATTAAAATTGATAAAGTGACTACGGATAAACTCTTGAAAATTATCATGCTGACAGAATTTCGATTGGGCAGGTTATCGCATTGAATGAATCTCTAGTAGGAAACTTATAGCGTTTATAGCATCTGGAGTGTACAACTGACAGAATTTCGAGTGTGCAAATTATCGCATTAGATGAATTTCTAGTAGGCAACTTATAGTGTTTATAGCATCTGAAGTGTACAACTTATCGAACTGACACAAATTCGAATGGACAAATTATCACATTAACAAATTTTAAATGAACAAATTATCTTCCTTAATTGAGTCTTGAGAACAAGAATTAAAGCATGCATCTAGAGTTGATAAATTATCACGCTAACAGAAACTAGAATGGACACGTTATCACTTTGAAAGTATTGAAGTAGGCAAATTATCACAGTCGACAAATTATCACTATGTATGAATCACTAATATACAAATTATCGCGTTTACAGAATTTTGAGTAGATGTTAACGCACAGACGGAAATCTCGAGTGGACAAATTATCCGGCATCTAAATAAATTATCTTTTTATACGAATCTCGACTATATAAATTATTAAGCTGACAAAAACCGCAAAATTCCATTTGATCAAGTAGTCAAAGAAAACTAAAATTAAAAAATATATGCTCTGGTAAATTTTTGTGAACCTGCATGCAAAATTCTCAATATGTTATTCATTTTTTTCTCTAAACCTAAAGTCTACGAAATCTTCTTTAAGTCTGAAAAAGCTAAAGTAACAAAATATGCTTCTGTATAACTTCCATCGATACACTAACATCATTTAGTTCTAAGATATAATTAATGTCTCTTTTCAATTTATCCAATTCGACTAATAAAGCTAAAATAAAATTTAAAAAAATACACCTGCACCTATTTTTTTTTCTTATTTTGAGTAATTCAAGCAAGTATACAAAGAAAACTAAGATAAAAAATTTATATATGCTGGCAAATTTTTGTGTACCTGCATGCGATATTCTGAGCATGTCATCCATTTTTTTCTCTAAACCTAAAGTCTAAGAAATCTTCTTTAAGTCTAAGAAAGCTAAAGTAACAAATATATGCTTCTGCATCGATACGCCAGCATCATTTAGTTCTAAGATATAATGGCAACTTTTCTGCAGAACAACTATCCTATAAATATTCCCTAGGAAAACAATTCTGCTGTCTTGCCTGCCTTCTCCAGGAAATTCCAAGGAAATAAGAACAATATGTGGTTTCTTGGGTTACATGGAGTGGAAAATATAAGTGAAGGTAATGCGGTTCCCTTCCATGAATGAATTAATATTATTAGTCTCGAAACAGATGCTTTTTTATTGATTCGCGCCAACCCTTTTCTCTCTTATATACCCTTTTCTCTAAACCTTTCTCTGCTGCGTCTAAGCTTAAATGAGGTATGGTGGTAGATAGCAAAGACCAACAAAGGATGCATTTAATCATTCTCATAATTTTCACTTTAGCCGCCCGGAATACAAATGAGTTCAGAAGCTACACATAAAAATACTTTAATGCCTGCTATCGTTTATATCCATTACTTTATTATAAGTGGGGAGATTATAATATATATATATATATATATATAAACACAAATAATAAAATAAAATAAAAAAAGAAAACTATTGGTTGAAAAAAACCAAAAGTCTTTCTCAAGACACGTCTTTTGCTATAAGTTAATGCGATATTTCTGAAAAAAAGAGCAATTATCCTAAGATAAAAATAATTATGTGTGTCGATATCGCTAAAAAAAACCAGTTAAAAAAGAGTATGAAATAAAAGAAAGCAGAAGCCAAACTTACCGGCGTGTAGCATATGTATATACACCGAAGAGCCATTACATTATGACCATCCTGCTAATAACCATGTAGTACCACCTTTAGCCCTCAAAACTGCTAGCACCCGCCGTGGCATTGATTCCACAGGGTGCTGATAGGTAGTCTGAGGTATCTGGTACCAAACGCTCACCAACTGGTCCTGCAATTACCTCACATTGTGAGGAGGTAGCGTGGCAGCACGAATTTGGTTTTCAAAGTAGGGCCACAAATGCTCTATTGGATTAAGGTCAGGTGAATTTGGGAGCCAAGACATGACTTGAAAGTCACTGGAATGTTCCTCGACGATTCGATCCTTGTGACTTGGTGCATTATCCTGTTGGTAAACACCATCCCCCGCAGGAAAAACTGTGAATACAGGAATGGGTGAACCTGGTCTGCAACTATGTTCAAGTAGCTTACAGATGTCAGAGATTGTTCCATGAGGATTATGAATCTTAATGTGCCTCATGAAACCATGAAAACCTGGGCGAGCCCATTGCTATAGGTAGAGGGTGGTCATAATGTAATGGGCCTTTGGTGTGTATATATAACCCCGTTATAGTGAACACGGTTTAAAGTGAACTCCCGGATATAGTGAACGAAATGTCCGGTCCCCTGCCTTGCTATACACGCATAATGTTATTTTTTGTGGATATAGTGAACTAAAAAAAGGAGGAAGTTGGGTAATATGAACTTTAAGAAATTAGGAAGAAATTACTAAGTTCCAATCTAAATGGACGCGAATGTTAACCTCTGACATTTAACGTGCATTTGTATTAAGAGAATGTTATTGTCATGTGCATACATACAGTAATTAACTTTGTTCTAATAATTCAAACAAGACTGTGAATGACCAAAATAGGTGGTTGTTGACTTCCACCGGTGAATGTTGATAATCACATAATCGCTTTGGTGAATGTCCGAAATATATACTGGGTCTAGTTATTTGCAACTGCCCGATATAAATTTGCCCGGTATGCCCTACAATATTTTTTTAAGGTCAAGTGCCACTGCCCGGTATACATTTAACACTGATGTTTCTCCAAATCTAACCTCAGCAGATATTAAAATATGGAATAAATTTGATAATATCAACGAATAGATTAATATCAAATCGGATATAACAAATATTTCGGACAATCACCGAAGCGACCATGTGATTGTTGACATTCACCTGTGAAAGTCGACATTTTCTTGATTTAGGTCATTCACTGTAACAAGACTACTTTTACTGCAGAAATGGCAAATGCGATATGTAAACAGCTGCCTGCTGCTGTTTTATTTTCTGAAGCTTATTTTATCAAAGTCAAAACGATGCAACTTCCCTAAGTTAGATTAATTTTTTTCTTAAATAAAAGGCAAATATTGAAAATAAATATACATTCTGAAGTAATATTCTGTTCGTTAATAGTTGCAATAAAACTGTAAGGATCGTAACAAAAAAAGCATTAAAAATTTAATAAATATTTACCTTTTTATTAAGTACATTACGAATTTTGTTTCATGAAATTTCAAAAATCTGAAGGGAATTTAAAATATGCTTAACTATGTTTAGAAGTAGAAAAAATGTGAATAAAAGAATTTTACAATAATGTTAAGTATAAATTAAAGAGTTCAAATTTTAAATTAAACGTTTTATTTATAAAAAAAGAAAAAATCATGAAGTGCATACTACTAAGTATTTATGTGCTCAGGATTACTAATTATTTTATGTGCATATACTTAATCATGTATATTTTTTTGATTTTTAATTAAAAAGAATGTGAATAAAAGAGTTTTACAATAATGTTAAGCATAAATCAAAAACTTCAAATCTGAAACTAAGGTGATACTATACAGCTTTATTCTTTTTATGCGACTGTAACTGGTTTGCACTTGTTTACGTTCGTTTATCAATTGATTAAATTAGACGATATATTATATAAATTCGACAATTGGATAAATTAGACGATATATTACATAAATATAAAATATTTATTTTATTGAGTATTAAAAAGGTATATTATAAAAATTAGATCAAATTATTAAACGTACTGTAGTGTTTTAATAATTGCATATTTTGCTCGAGTTTATAGGCAATACTTTTTTATTTAAACATACATGTAATGGTTTTATATTCAGGAGATATTCTGTATACTTCCTATTTGTATTTATTTTTAACGTATTGCATTACAATGTTAACCAATGGATACACGAACGTAAACAAGTGAAAACCGGTTTCAACTAAAAACAATAAAGCTGTATAGTATCACCTGATAATTAAGATTTTACATAGAATCCTATTATTCGTCAAATAATTTTTTCAAGGGACTGTATGTGTTCAGGATTACTAATTATTTTATGCGTATATAATTAACAATTTATATTTGTTTTCTGATTTTTAACTGTTTTCAACACGCTATTCCTTAATTGTTTGTATGTTCTCAATTAATAAATATTTATAAGGCAACATGAATCATCACTTACCGCAGCTAATTTAGCACTACCATAATCTAAACGCAAGTAATCTATAAAAACAAGTTTTCAGTCAAATTATTTTCAAATAAATCAAGATGACCGCGAAAAAGAAGAGTAAAACGCGTGAGTAACTTCTGTATAAATTTCCAGGAGAAAACAATTTGTTTCCATCCCGAATCGAAATGGGGAAAAAACTGGAAGAAAATGGGACTTCATGGTCCAGAAAATATAAAAGAAAATGCTGCCGGTTACCCTTATGAATGAATTAATACTAATATCCCATTCCAGATGTATTTTATTCATTTTCACCTTTTTCCCTATAGAAATATATAGAGAGAGGGGCCAATAAAGAAAGTACTCTATGCAATACAGAGAAGATGGGAAGTAAGAAGGAAAGAAATGAATGACCTTTCTCAAAACTTTCTTCCTTTGAAAGATGAGTTAGATTAAATAAAGATCACTCATTGGATAAAGGTACTTCAAGGAAGCTCTGGACCATGCTGGCAGTACGTCAACATGCAAGAAGTCAAGGATAAATATACAGTTTTTGAAACATAAGTCATTGTTTGAATGTTAATGTTACTATTTTATATTTTATTTTATAACCATTGTTAAACAGCTGACCCAATTTAGGGTTTACGATCACTAATGTTCAACTTGTAATTTTGAACACAATCCAAAAGTTAAGGGAACTCCTGGATCTAGTATTGGGAGAAATTTGCCTTCGTGGAGGACTTATTTGATGGAACTAACCCACATTTGCGTTACATGGTGTGGAAAACCACGAAAACCTTCGACGGGTAACCAGATGGAAAGGGGATACTAATCATAGCCACCGAGAGTTAAGGCCTCTCAGTAGATTTGTGATGTCATCCTCCGAAGTGTTAGCGATTCATTAGAAACGTAAGTGTAAGCGAACCATATCGTGGTATTCAGATTTGTATTAAGAGAAACCTTCCACGATTAGCCCGAAGGTAAGGGAACTCTAACCCAAGATCTGTCTACCACTCAGAATATGTCATGTTAGCACTGTGGTCGGTGCAAGCCGAATGCGGAATTCGTGTCGACCAGCCATCACTGGGATTCGAATCCAGTTCACCTCACCGCAAGGCAAACGCTCTTATTTCCTGAGCCAAAACGGCTTTGATGTTACTATTGATAAAATTATACAATAATGCTCTTATTTAAAATTAGTAAAATAATATGTAGCTTTTAAAGTAGGGAAACGAATTTTTCTCACCAAGTCAACAATATCCGTTAGAACAGTGTTTCCCAAACTCATGGCTTTTGCGTACCCTTTGTAAATTTTTCGTAGCGCTGCGTACCACTAACAAAAAAAAAATGAATGTATTTTGTTAAAAATATGTTTATTTAAAATGGAGAATAAAGTTAGAAATCACAACTGGCTGTTGACACCACTAATTATTAACTGTTATCTCTGCAAAAAATTAGTCAATAGAAAAATATGTAATCATACATTTTCATTGCTACCTTTGTTTTTAAAGAATTTTTTTTGAAATATTAGTCTTTTGAAAGATATTTCGTCTAAGAACGCGTAGCCCCGCTAAACTGTTCTCGTACACTTGGGGGTATGCGTACCACGCTTTGGAAAACACTGAGTTTGAAGGTTAAAATAACCATTGCTTAAACCATAAACAATGCCCTTATTTAGAAATAATAAAATAAAAGCAATAAAACTAAGTTTTTAGTTTTCGATTACTGGAAAGTTTTTGATATTATTATTGCTGATAAATTCTACATGGTACTGTAATGGAGATGAAATTTCATAGTAATGTCTGAAAAAAAGATATAAAATTCTGCTATATATAAAAGATATAAAATTCTGAAATTTGGCTAACGGCACTTCTGCTTTAATAACGCTATAAACTCTCTTTCAATCGAACTGAAAAGGATTGAAACTTTCGATGTCAGCAGACAAAGATTAAGTTTTCTAGATAGACCGAAATCGGTCGAAATTTTTATTACAAAACTCCAACCTCCCTGAAACTGAGTTAATAACGTCGTAATAAATTTAAAAAAATGAGTGCTCCAAAGTTTGTATTTTTCCCCCTACAAATAATCAGTTTCACTTCAAACATAAATATTCTTTTTTTTTGTAGTTATTGACTTTAATAGCAATATAAGTTATGCATTTTTTTTCTCTAAGTCGTAAGCTAAATTTCTAAAAATAAGTCAAGTAACTGACAGACGTTATTTAAAAAATATTGTAACTCTTTTAAGTAAAGTAACATGTTTCAATTTTGAATACATCTTGATTTGCATAAAAAGTGTACCAAATGTATTTGAAAAAAACATTAAATGGCATAGAATTTTAAATACATTTTCATATGAATAGTGCAATTCGAAATCCATTTCAAAACCAAATTATCTTATTTTTTTACTTTTTTTTCAAACAAAACAAACTGTTTTTAGTCAGAAGTTTTTAGTCATTTCTATTCAATAAGCATTTGTGTACAAAATAATAATGAAACATTGTAGTTTTATTAATACTATTCCAACTAGACAGGTAATAATCACAATGAGATTACATAACTATCCTCAACTAGTACTAAGTACAATACATGTTGCCCACACAACTTGGCATCTTCCGATGCATATCGAGACAAAGGAAAAAATATATAACAAAATGATATCTGATTTTTTTTAAATAAATTTTCAAATGAATAGTTCATTTCAAAATTCATTTCAATTTTATTATTTTTTTGACTTTATTTCTCAAAAAAACTAAAAGGTATTCAGCTTTTATTCATTTCCAAATGATGAATATTTGTGGAGGAAATAATAATAAAGAATTGTAGTTATATCAACTCTATTTCAACTGGACTGGTAATCAATTACAATATTATTACCGCACAAATTATAATACGCACTATAAGATTGTATGTAAAATCTTAATTATCAGGTGGTACTATACAGATTTATTGTTTTTACACGATTAAAACCGATGTTTGCATTTGTTTACGTTCGTGTATTAATTGGTTAACATTGTAATGCAATATGCTAAAAATAAACACAAGTGGAAAGTATATAAAAAATCTCTTGAATAAAAACCCATTACATGTATGTTTAAATATGAAAGTATTGCCTTTAAACTCGTGCAAAACATGGCTATATTAAAAAACTACAGTGCGTCGATTAATTTGATCTCATTATTACAATCTAATATATATAATTGTCTTACGTGGCACCCAAATTTTGGCTGTATTTATTTTCAGCCGGTGGCAACGTTTGCTTTGTTTTATTTAAGTTACTATTTCTCTTACACGACGAATCGACCAATGATTGCCGCTAAAAATGTCACATGCCAAATCTAGCTGAGGTGGCTCAACATATAGCTCTTTTAGAAACGGAAACTGAAATAACCAGAGAGGATCAGCTGCGGCAATCTCATACTATTAAGCTAGGCAGAAGTGAGTAGTCTTTGTCGATAGATCTCTATTTTAGTACTTTGTCAAAAGCGCTTTTTTTCACGAATTTATGTATTACGAATTTATTTGACGATTTTTGATTTATATCAAGTATTATACTATAGCACATTTCTAATAGGTTTAACGAATTACATGTCATTTATTTGAATTCAAATTTATTTTAATGACTCAGTATTTTGTAAAAAGATGTAGTTTTTTTTTAAAAAAAAAGTTTTTATATGGATTTGAATGATTGTTTTGAATTCTTAGAATTTTGTGCAATTGCAATGTACCTAAGTTAATAGCGAGCGAAGCTAGCTTGGTTTGCGAGCGTTAGTGAGCAGGGGGCGCAACCCACTAGTATAGTATAATACCTGATATAATAAATAATCTATATTTATATAATAGATAGTCTAATTTAACCAATTGATGCACAAACGTAAGCAAGTGCAAACCGGTTTCAGTCGCGAAAAAATAATAAAGCTGTATAGTATCACCTGATAATTAAGATTTTACAAAGAATATTACAGTGCATCTATTAATTTTTGGCAGGGACTGTAAGTTTTTTGTCATTTCCAATGGACGAACATTTGCGAACGAAATATTAACGAAAAGTTGTAGTTTTATTAATAACTATTCCAACCAGACCTGTAATAATCAACAACGAGCTTATATAACGATCCTCAACTACTACTACTAACCATTACAGAAACTACCCACACGACTTGGTATCTTTCCGATGCATATAGAGACAAAAGAAGAAAAAGATACCAAAATGAGATTCGGAACATAGAATCAAACACAAAACATCCACCTGGCTAATGTTACTACCCAACTCCTATTGAAAGGGCATTTAGGAGTGCTGATTACTTGCAACACCATTTCATGGGTAATGGGACACCGGGACGAACCTTCGGAAGATAATCTAACGAAACAGGGGCAGAACTTTACCCCAAGAATTCCATTTAATCAGCTTCATTTATCAAATGGATATTCCACTAGAAGGATCTCCATTTATTTTGGTCTTTCTGTTCTTGGGAGGACTGTTGTTGTTATACCCCTTTCTGTGTCCCCAAGGGGGTAAACTGGACATTTCGGTATCGGATGAAGTCGTTTGCTTGGATTGTTCCCAGTTTTCCCTATGCGTTTCTTTCACGAGAATTTATAACTAATTAATTTTTGAGATTGTTAAGCCTTTATAGATAATATAGACAGATTGAATGTTGGTGTGATTAAAAAGTCATATTGAAGAAAATTTAAAGTCATCCATTCACTATTTAATTGGTGCATTATATAAAGGGTGGTTAAATTAAGATGACCGTTTTTAAAAAAATCATAATATATTTAACTGTTAAATAAATGAAAAAATAATTTTTGGAGCAAATTAATGTGTCAAGGTATAAATTATATTATCCTACATTTCTTTGTTCAATTACACTTACTCTCCGATGGATAGGGCTGAAAGTTTTTCTTACAATTCTTTTTCTCGTTGAATTTTGAAATATACGAATTTCATTTATTTGAAAGATTTCATTTTTTTTTATAATTTTCTGTTGCGTTTCTTAGAGTTAAAAGTTTTTTGTAGCGCCAATTGTTTTTTTAAAAAAGTTCAAAACAGAAAATCTGTGAGAAATTTTTTTTTTGGCCTTATCACAAAAATGTGCTGCAGATTTTGTAATTGGTTTTTGATCGCAACTGTATTCAGGTTCATATTTTTTTAAAACTCAACGCCCTTATTTAGACATCCTGTACTATCAGCATTTAAAACCGTTTTACAGGTTGGCCACAATTAAAGATGGTTATTGAGAGTAGTCTATTTCATAAATCGCGCAGCAGAATTTCATAACAGTTAATGTATAAGAAAACTATAGGAATTTTATTTTGGCAAAAAAAAAACCCTTTGAAAACCACTTTTACATGGCTGAACTCAACTTTTATTTCCCTGAAACCTTGCATTCTATATCTCCAGACTTAACGGAATTAATGCTACATGCTTTGTTATTTAAATTAATATTAGTGTATGACTTTCTAGAAATGTAATATGACTTTCGAAACTTTATAAGAAAATTTAATGAAAACAAATGACAGATATATAAATATTTCTAAAATTGCAAGATTTAAAAAAATTAATAAAATTTAACAAAAATAAATCGCATCCATTGATGTGTATTGTATACATTTTGACATGCTGAAGAGAATGTATGCCTTTTGCCATACATACTTATTTTCAATATGAATTCATACATTCTTATTTTCAATATGAATTCACACATTCTTATTTAAAATAAAAATTAACACATTCTTATTTAAAACATAAGTTCACACATTTTCATTTAAAAACATAAACCCACACAGATCATATTTAAAACATAAAAAACTTACCTGAACATTTCTTTCAAAAAATCAATCCTAACTCAATTTCTGATAACTTCTCAACTACAGGTTTCAGAAAACTTCCACCACAAAAAATAATCTGAAAGGAGAAAAAAAATATAAAAATATAATATTCCCTACAATAATAATAATGATTTTTTTCCTACAGAACTGTGAATAGCACATCTTATTTTCTGCCAAAATAAAAATTTTTTTTACTCCTTTCTTGCATTTTAAATATCTAGGGGGAAAAAAGCATGTACTAAGATTTCTTTTTTAAAAAAAAGGAAGAGAAATAATAAATCAAATGCATGTTGCAACATGCAATGGAACGATATATCAGGTTATGACAGTCAAGTGAACAGGCTACTAAAGTTTCATACTCCGTCACTCACCATCATAGATGCACGATCAAACAGAGAAATGTAATATTTTTATGCTTTTCATCGGTACATTCACGCAAAAAAAGTTTTATAATAAAAGTATGTGTAGAAAGAAACCGGGTATTCTACAATATCATTTTGTTTGAGTATTTCCTTATATAATAATAGTTTTAAACAGTTTTAACAATTTTTTTTCATGTTACGTTGGTAAGAAAATAGTTTTTCAGGATGATTCCAAAGATCGTTTTATAACCGTCGTTGAACAGTCGACCCAATTTTGGGTTTACGGCTACTGAGGTTCAACTCCGTTGCCTTGCAATTCTGAACCTAATCCAGAAGACATGGGAAATCCTGAATCAAGTATCGGGAGAAATTTGCCTCCGAGGAGGATTTTTTGAGGGACCTAACTCGCATTTGCGTTACATGGAGAGGAAAACCTTTAACAGTTCGCCTCTCACAATTAACTCTAACACAAGAGGATATTTCACATTAGCACGGTGGTCGGTGCGAGTCAGGTGCGGAATTCGTATCGACCAATTATCGTTGGGATCGCTCTTTTTATGACCCTAACACAAAAGGAAAAAAACAAGCATTCTCCTTGAGTGATGCAGTTTTATGCAGTTATTCATTTGTTTACCATTCCTCACAAATGAATATCTAATTGGATGAAACGAGTAAAAAACTTTAAATTTATAAATTATTCGTTTTTGCTATATTTCGCGCAATCTATATTTTTTAAAAATTTATTTGTGAAAACATAACTCACAAAAATTGTGGGGTATATTTATTTAATTCTAACTCTCTTATAAATAAGTATTTCAATGATTTTTTGTGCGAAGCATCTACTTGTTTTTATTTCTTAACATTTTTCAACGAATATCATTTTGTTTGAAAAACCAGAATAAATATTTTAAGTAGGTATATGATCTCGTATTTTATGTAGGTGTGTGATCTCGTTAAGTAGGCTCGATTTTTATCTCAAAATAAAATTTTAGCAACCTCAGTTTGGAACAAACTGGCATCTACAATTAATTACTACAATTAATTACAATTAATTACATCTTTCGAACTAACAACTAATAGCTTTGTTTGTCCAAAAACGATCCAGAGGCTGTGTAAGCTTTACATTCGCAGAGTAAATGGTTTATCAGTATTTATTGCTTATGATCTGAATTCAATTAATTGTTTATTTGAATAAATTGTTTTTAAATAGCTAATAGGTATTAGGCAAAATATTATATGTCTTTTTACATTTAGTTACATCTAAATATATGCCTAAGACTAAATAAAAGTACTTTAATGATAAAAAATATATCTGTAATTTGATGATTAAAAGTAATTTAATGATAAAAAAATGTCTGTAATTTAATGATTAAAAGTAATTTAATGATAAAAAAATGTCTGTAATTTAATCATTAAAAGTAATTTAATGATAAAAAATATCTGTAATTTAATGATTAAAAGTAATTTAATGATAAAAAATTTCTGTAATTTAATCATTAAAAGTAATTTAATGATAAAAAAATATCTGTAATTTAATGATTAAAACCAATTTAACAATAAAAAATTGTTTTAATGATAAAAAATGTCTGTTGCAGAACTGTTATTTTTTTTATTCTTAATTCTATAATCTAAAAATATTTTTAAAACTGTTGGATATTTTCGCGGTTGTGATCGACTTCACGATAATGATAAATTACATAACTCTCTTTTTTTTCTTGAAAATTTGGGTTACCGAAAAGATTCTTGCATTACACAGCTAATTCACTCAGTGATTATGCAGCTTTCTCATTTTCAACTTCTTCCCTTTTTAAAAAAAGAATAAAAAAGGAAAGAAAGAAAGAAAGAATGAAAGAAACGAAAAAAATGAACCTTCTAAGAAAAAAACGTGGGACAAAATCATTTTTGAGAAAAGTTTTTTTTCAGGCCAAACTGTGGAACTAAAACCTATGCTAAATGGAACTAAAAACCACGGTTGGCATAGCTAGTCCGATGCCAATGGATCTTTAATCCGCCAATAAAGTATACTTTGCTTTAGCCATGCTACCTCTGTGGACTGGGAGCAAAATAAAACTTGCTATCAATCTCTGTGATTCTTTCATATGTTGACTAAAAATACGATTCCCGATTTTTATCATAAAGTAACTATCAGATTTGAAAAAAATAAGATGTACGCTTAATGTTTTGGATTTAACACCGATTATTTTGAGTGCACGAACACATTTTAAAGCTGATGAGCCTTCTGCTACTTATACATATTAAATAATAATCAGAAGGAAAAAAATTGTATAACTTATTAATAATAGTATCACTTCCAGCAAATAGTAATTTTTATCTAGTTAGAATATCTTAAATAGGATTTTTAAGACAACAATTTAATCATCATTAGATCGAAAGTTAGTCAGGTTTTTTATTTGCGTTCCTTTTTTGTCAATTTAAATTTACACGGTAAAATAATAAACACTATTATACTGACTAAAGTTGTATGAATTTGAAATTATTTTTTTTCAAAACAACTTTTCACAGAAAAAAAAAACTCATTATTATAGAATATATAACTGCTAACACTCATTAGAACTCCACACATCTTGGGATTCGATGCTAAGCGAATGATTTTCTAGTGCTGTTTGTTGAATATCTGTTTCCAAGCCCACTTACATTGTTCTTCCACTCTAAATGTACTGTAATATTATCACTTACCTTCCTTATCCATTGAATACCTTCAGAATTAATAGATTTAGCAACATAAATGAATGCTATATATCAGGGGTGGCCAAGCTCCTTAATAGTCGAGCCATTCTTCAAAATTTGAAATTTTTCGCGAGCCGCAATTAAATACGTATTTAAAAAGGTATGCAAAAAAGGTATTAAAATTTGTTTACAGAAATTATATTTATTAAAAACATGAAAATAAAAGTATAAAATATGCGTATTGAATTTAAATATTAAAAATTAAACACATTTATTTTACTTCTCTTGATAATTCTTTAAAATTTGGTTAATAATTAATGACAGCACTTCTCAGTAATTCTTTGAAATGTTGGTTAGTTAAGACAGATCGGTGTTTGAATTTCACGAATTTTTAAGTGGAATATAATAAATCACATAGGTAAGTTGTTCCGAATATTGAAATAATTCCACAAGCAACCTTTTTTAATTCAGGATACTTCGATTCTGGTACAAATTTCCAAAATTCGGAAAGATAATAATTTTTTAAAATATAATAGCACAAAAATGAAAAGGAAACTTGGGGTACATTTATCGAGAGTCACAAATAATTCTTCAAAGAGCCGCAGGTTGGCCACCCCTGCTATATATGACTAAAATAAAATCATTCCCCAGGAAATCTCAATTTTACTAAAAATGTAATTTATTGGCTTCATCCGCTTAGTTTAGCCGCAAGTTTTTCATGAAACAATTACTCTTTCTCTCTGCTCACTTATTTCGCCAACCTTCGCAAGATTTCTGCGCATTCCTTTTCCTTTTTTTCAAAATTATAAAGTTTTCAAATGAAAGATCCTAAAAATATTTAAATGTATTCACACAAATTTAAATTTGAATTCTACTGAGATAAATATAAACCTAATCATATTGCTCGATTACAGTTCACAATTTCATTTTGTTAAAAAAATTCCTACTTAATTATTGGTTTATATAAAGACACGACGTCCCACACGATCGTAAAGACACGGTTCCCAGTAGAACACCGAAGTCAAGCATCACAGGCTGCCCTGAGTAAGCGGGTGGGTGACCACTTTGATCAGCCTGAGCACGGACAGGGGGTGCGCGGTGTCGGTCCTCGTGAAACTGTTCTACCGTAAAGTGCTCGACTTCGCGTGCGGGTTATTGGGCTACCAAAACAGGGGAGCCATCCCCTTTGCAGAGGAATCAAAATTGTAAGGGCATGTATTAGGATCATCATCGGGGACGTTTCCCAGACCGTCGCCAATAAGACCTCAGGGGATAGAGTTCTCGCTTTCCAATGATGTAAACCAGGTTCGAATCCCGGAAATGGCGGATCGATACGAATTCCGCACCCGGGTTGCACCGACCTCAGTGCTGATGTGAAATATCCTCAGTGGTGGACGGATCATGGGTTTGAGTTCCCTTGCATTCAGGCTAACCGTGGGAGGTTTTCGTGGTTTTCCTCTCCATATAACGCAAATGCGGGCTAGATCCATCAAAAATTTCTCCGAGAATGCAAATTTCTCCCAATGCTTGATCCAGGATTTCCCTTACCTTCTGGATTGGGTTCAAAATTACAAGGTTATGTAGTTGAACATTATTAGTCGTAAACCCGAAAGTTTTGGGTCAGCTGTTCAACGACGGTTATAAAATAAAATAGCCCATTGTGCAGTTCTAGTCGGCGTAAATAAAAAACCTACCTACCTAAAAACTCCTTAAATGCTTTTTTCACAAAAGCGATTATTTAGCTATAGTATGAGAAGTTAAGTCCTGGTAATGTTTTACACAAAGCTTAAAATAAATGTGAATATAACTCATTTTATTTTTAATAATTAATTGCAAAATTGTAAATATGTAATAAATCAATTTAAATGTGCCGAACATAAAATGTTGCTTAATGAGATATCGAACCATAACTCTATAATAACCAAACACCGCTTAAACCTTTAATTTGTAATAACAATTAAAATAAAACCTGAATAATATCTGATAATAATGCAAAGGAATACTGTAAAATAAATACTACAGAATAAAGCGTTGAATAAGGGTTTAGAAAATTTCAGTTGAAAATAAGGTTATATCGTTTCAATTTTATACTGATGACAACCGCAGATTTTGACGGAGAACTGCCAAGCAAAAACTGTTTTACGTCCATTAATAAACCATACCATATGATTTTATTGCTAATAAAAATAAGCCAGCAACGATGAGAAACCATTACTATTTTATGTAATATGAAGAAACCATTATTTTTATCCAACAAACATGAACATAAAATATCTAACTAACATCTAACGAACATGACATAAAATAGAATCCATATCAAAAGAAATATTTCCGAAAAAAATATTCTCAGGACTTACTTTATTCAATGATCAAAGATTTAGACATTTCGGAAATAAAGCCAACTTTACCTGCTGGGATTTCGAAATGCCTTGTTGAGGAAGTTAATATTGTTATTCAACCATTTTGCATTAAAGAAACATCAAGAAAGTTCGAAAAAGTTAAAAAAAAATGGCTAATTATTCATTCTCCAGAATTGATATTAAGCCCGTAAAACCACACAGCTTTAAATTCGCAAAATTTTAGAGAAAAAATTACTCGGATTACGTTTTTTAATGTATTAACATTCAGAAATCTCGGTAGCATAAATCTTTTGCAGTATTCCGTAAAGCTTGCTTACGGCCATTAAAATTCCCAAGATGCAAAAATGCTAGTGGAATTTCAAAAGCTTGAAGAAAAAAAAAAAGAACATCGAATATATTGGGAAAGAAAAAGATGTTCTTAGAATAAATATCATGGTGAAATCGATGTTGCTAAAGATCTCGAAGAAGATTTTTGTTCCACCGTCTGGTGTCCCTAGATTTAAGCGAGTGAAAATAGAGCAGAAGCAATAGAAGATAGAAAGATCGCTTTTGTTCTTTCTTTCTTTTTTTTTGTTCAATTTATTTCTTTTTGTTCCTAATACCGAAAAGGGAAGGAAACGAAATCTTTCGCTCTGGTCTTAACTCCCAAAACGTCTCGAATGTTCCTTCTGAGAAAAGAAGCTTCTCTTTTTTCATTCACATCCTCCAGTCTCATATGAGAGGGAAGGGAATGAGAGAGTGATGTTGTAATCTAAAATTCTTCATTATGCAAAACGAGAAAAGCCAAAAAGGAATAATTTGAATATTTTATTCAACCACACCCGAATTGCTTCTGAACCAAGGGACACGCATTAGCAATGTCTCAGAATTTTATACAAATCCTCTACAGTATTAAAGAAAATGCAGGTTAACTTTTTTAGGACTTACTAGTTTTTTGTTGAATAAAAATGTCACTACCAGGAATAATGATATACAGTCACACCCCGCTATAGTGAACTCCCGGATATAGTGAACGAAATATTTGGTCCGTGCCTTTCTATAGACGCATAATGTTATTTTTTGTGGATATAGTGAACTAAGAAAGGGAAGGAAGTTGGGTATTATGAACTTTCTTCTGTCTTCGACTGATTTTTTCTTCTTTATTTTTTTAAAAATAATTTTGAAATGTCTACTCCAAAATAAATACTTACACAGATTTTTAAAACCATCTATAGCGTGGAATGTAGCGATAAGCATTTTTTTCTTGCTTGCTTCTTTTATCTCAATTTTTTTATCCCTTAACAAAGGGCAACCCAGACAAGTTTTTCCCTGCATAAGCTTAGCATTTTTGTACACAGGACGAACAGTAATAAAAAATAAAAGCAAGTTAACGCATTTTTTGTTACTACGTTATTTTTTGTTATGTGTTATTTTTCCTTCATTTCTGTATTTCATTTTATGAGTCATTTATTTAAATAAAGGGAGCAGTTCGGAACCATTAGTTAAAATTGTTTACAGAACGGATATAGTGAACTCCCGGTTATAGCGAACTGAAATTTCGGTCCTTTGAAGGTTCACTATAGCGCGGCTTGACTGTATATATATAAACTAAAGTCAATTCCTACTTAGGTCGACAAATAAAAATCTTATTTTTTAGCACTTTTTCTAAAATAATTAAAATTTTTTCTTCCATATAAAACTAAAATTAATTAATTAAATTTAATGAATGAATTAATATTTGAAAAAAAAAACTGTATTAACATCAAGTATCATCCACTAGAAGTTTAAAAAATGCGTAAAAAGAATTTTATTAACGATTAAAAATTTTTGAAATACCGAAATCTTACAAATCACTACTGAGGAAAGCGGAACAGGCAAGTCAAATGAATATCGGATTAAACATCGAAGAGAAAACAAGAAATACCTACACATTTAATTAAACCGGTTAAAAAATATCCTCACGACTTCTTCAACAGCGTTTCTTTCTCACTTTAATATTAGGCAGGCACTTTATTTACGACGCACTAGAGCTGAACAATGGGCTATTGGCGGCGGTCTGGAAAACATCCTTGAGGATGATCCGAAGACATGCCATCGCAATTCTGATCCTCTGCAGAGGGGATGGCTCTACTTCTTTGGTAGTCCGACGACCTGCGTGCGAAGTCGAGCACTTTACGGTAGAACAATATATCGAGGACCGACACCACGCACCCTCAGTCCCTACGCAGGCTGATTAAAGTGGTAACCCACCCGCTTACGAAGCACAGCCAGTGATGCTTGATCTCGGTGTTCTACTGGGAACCGTGTCTTTATGATCAGTCCACTGCGGGACCACCTTAATATTAATTTCTGACACCTAATGCTCATATTGTTAGTTTTTATAAAGATCCTAAATTTAATAATAAGGGCGGTGATTAATGATAAACTCTAATTATAAAAGATGTACGATGTTCTAAGTAGAAAATTTCAAACCCAACAATTTCGAACAGAACGAGATATTCAAAAAGACTCGTTGTATAACACTAAAAAAATTAATCCAAAAACATGTTTACTATTACGATTATATAATGCTTTTTTCTTTCTGTTTTTTTTTCCTAGTCAAATAAAAACTTATACTTTGTTAATCCAATAAATTTTTGTTCCTGTGCATCCAGTACATGCCTCTTAAAAAAAGAGCTCCGAGAAAAATGAGTTCAAAAGATGAGAAAAACATGCATTAAGTTTAAAAATAATTAAATTAAAAAATGTAAAGAAAGAAAAACATTTCTAAAAGAAGATGAAGGTTTTTTTTTTGCGCTGGAAGCTATTACTTATGGTATAATTTTAATTGACAAGTTAATGATGATGGTGAATTATTTTATAAAAAATTAATTAAAGGAAATGCAATTTACTGAAAAAGAAAAAAGGAAAAAAATCTAGTTTTTTTTTTTAAAAAAAATTCATAAAAATGTAAAATGGTGATTTGCTTTCTAGTTATTCTTCTTTTAATAAACAGAATTTATAAAATAATTAGTAAACCTCTTTCGTAGTTTTTTTTAAAAGAATAAAAAATAGGAATAAACAACATCATTGCAAACCTAATGAATCATTATGAAATAACGTAATCATTAAAAAACGTGTGAAACCTTGACTTTTTAATCTAATGTGATTAAAATGCAATTTTTTTCGATGTTATTCTTAATTTAGGATTAAAATTAATTCGAAACACACATGTACGCATATTTAATAGTGAACAAAAAGAAAACTTTTTTTTCTGTTGAAGCTTCTCCTAATGTTAGGGACAAAAAATTAGAAACCTTTTTAAAAAGTAATGATGCATCGCGTGTGAAGATAATGCTTCGTTTCATTAAGATAGCGACTCTGATCTTAATCTTGGCTTCTCCTTTATGGTTTTTAAGCATTTTTATACTGAGTTAGTCGTGCACTAGTAGAAAATATTTGCAATGAGGGGAATTAGCTCTCGTTTTCCTAGAGCAAAACACTTTGTTGCATCTCTCATATTAGGCCTTCCTTTTTTAAATTTACATTGATTTCATACATTACTGATTCAGCAGTTCTGACTCCTGAGATGGAGTTTTATTTTTTTGGTTATGACATGAAGTTATATTCTGATATTAGGCCGGCTCTTTTTTAGTTTAGATTGATTTCGTACATAACTGATTCAGCAGTTCTGACTCCTGAGATGAAGTTTTATTTTTTGGGTCATAATATGAAGTTATGTTCTGATATTAGGCCGGCTCTTTTTTAGTTTAGATTGATTTCGTACATTACTGATTCAGCAGTTCTGACTCCTGTGATGGAGTTTTATTTTTTTTTGGTTATAAAATTTAGTTATGTTTTGATATTAGGCCGGCTCTTTTTTTTAATTTAGATTGATTTCGTAGATTACTGATTCAGCAGTTCTGACTCCTGAGATGGGGTTTTATTTTTTTGGTCATAATATGAAGTTATATTCCGATATTAGGCCGGCTCTTTTTTAGTTTAGATTGATTTCGTACATAACTGATTCAGCAGTTCTGACTCCTGAGATGGAGTTTTATTATTTTGGTCATAATATGAAGTTATATTCCGATATTAGGCCGGCTCTTTTTTTTAGTTCAGATTGATTTCGTAGATTACTGATTCAGCAGTTCTGACTCCTGAGATGGAGTTTTATTTTTTTGGGTCATAATATGAAGTTATGTTCTGATATTAGGCCGGCTCTTTTTTAGTTTAGATTGATTTCGTACATTACTGATTCAGCAGTTCTGACTCCTG
>NC_092205.1:95159190-95163618 GCF_043381705.1 Parasteatoda tepidariorum
TTAATTATTATTTTAGATGGAGTTTTATTTTTTTTGGTTATAAAATTCAGTTATGTTCTGATATTAGGCCGGCTCCTTTTTAGTTTAGATTGATTTCGTACATTACTGATTCAGCAGTTCTGACTCCTGAGATGGAGTTTTATTTTTTTGGGTCATAATATGAAGTTATGTTCTGATATTAGGCCGGCTCTTTTTTAGTTTAGATTGGTTTCGTACGTTACTGATTCAGCAGTTCTGACTCCTGAGATGGAGTTTTATTTTTTGGTTATAAAATGAAGTTATATTCTGATATTAGGCCGTGGTTTTTAGTTTAGATTGATTTCGTACATTACTGATTCAGCAGTTCTGACTCCTGAGATGGAGTTATATTGTTTAGTTTGTTACATTTACGGGATGGAATGAAAAAGCAGCAGTCAGCTAACGTTTCATGGGTAACATTGAAGTGACTCAACTAGGTATTGTGTCAATTATTGATTTAGTTTCAAATACCGATTTATCACTTCCGTATTTTATGTATTGATATACTAATTCAGTAGGAGGTTTACTGATTCACTTGTTGAATTGCGGATTTGCTGATCAAGTAGTTAGTGATTTAATGACAAAGTAATTGGTGGTTTAATTATTAAGTAATTAGTGATTTAATGAATCAGTAAATGACTTACTGAATAAGTGCTTTAATTAACAATTAGGTTATAGATTTAGTTTATACATTATTGGTTTAGTGCATACATTAGTGGTTTAATTGTCTAATTTGTTCATTGGATTTGAATCGATTTGTGCTTGGTTATGGAGAACTGGAATTTGAATATGAATTACTGGGATTTAAAAATAGATATAAATACTTATTTAAAAATTTGAATCTGGGATTATGAAAAATGAAGAATAGGGATTTTAGATATGGGATTCGAGTTTTGTATTTCAGCTAATGATAGAGATTTGTGAAATTCGGCCTCGTAGTTAGCGAAAGAAAAAATCAGGATATATTTTGGAACAGTAAATATATACCAGACAAATTCTTAAAAAAAAAGGCAAAGCACAAACTAAAAAACATATAATGTGCTGTTCTTAAATTTTGTAAAACTTTATACCAAAAAGAAAATTAAATAGGCTATTTTTAGTTTTAGAATAATTTTGTTCAGAACATAAAGCTTTAACAGAATCCATTGTAATTTTATTATTGTCACTTAACAAATCATATCAGACTGAAATCATTTACATAAATATTTTATAGTATTGTTAGATTAAAAGAACAACCAGTATCAATTAATAATAGTTCTTCCTTATACCCATAAAATTGATCATACTTTATTTTATTCTAAATAAATTTCATAAGTCCTTAAAAAAAAAAATTTCACGAAAGCCAATTATACTTAACAAATTAAGCTTCAAGCAAAATAAAATACAGTCTTACATTTTTAACAATAAATCTTCTATGTCACACAGTTCATAAATACTTAGTAAAAAGTCCTTTTTTGAATGGTATAATTTATGATAATATATGCATCTTTGTTTAATAATGTAATACTTTCTAAGACATAGCGATTAATTAGAATGTCTGCGTGTAATAAATTCAACTCTGTTAGAACTGTCATAATTTTTGAGAGACGATTTCAAATAAACGACTCCCTTCTGCATTTGTTGGAAGAAAAATTGACGTTGCCAATCCATCATGGCAAAATACTGTCAAGAGTAGACCACAGAAAGTGCCAAATCTCTCGCAGAGAGACACACTGCTCTATCTAAATCCACTCGTTACTCGCATATTTTTCTTTAAATTGAACTGTTGCCAAAATCCAATGTGAAATGCTATTGCAAAAGAATCTAAAAGATCCAGAGCTTTCAAATCTTTTAAGTCTCACGTAGGCCAATGATAATCTGATGATTCTGGAGAGAGGCCAACAATTGATCTTCACTAGTTCGAACAAATAGCCATTTTTTTTTATCTACAATTTAGTTGAATTTTCTTTACAATATCTAAAATTACCAGAGCGATTTTGAAAGCAAAAGTACTGTAACTAATGTGAAGTTGGATTAACTTTAAAGAAAAATCTTATTTCAGTCCTGGGTATCGTTTTTATTGTTTTTTTCTTCCAACCAATGTAACTAAATTAAATAAGTTCTTTTTAACAGTTCAACATTATTTACTATAATTTGAAAGAGAACTATGCTTTTTTTAAAAAATGGGAATAGGTTTTTTTTTTAATTCTTAAAATGATACATTGATAATATATTGTTGTTAGAATTCGCTGCTGGTTTAGAATTTATAAAAATGAAGTATATATTTTATAAAAATTATAATTACTTTAATTAGTAACAATACAAGCGATTAAGTTTTACTTTTTCGAACAAATTTCTATTTTTTAAATAATTTAGTTTGATTTTTTTTTACGAAAATGAATCCATTTCAAACGATTTCAATAGAGAAATCTCTCTAACTAATGTGAAATCTAAAAGTAGTTTATTTACCTTTATTTAAATTTTTTTTCATTTGACAATAATTTTTAAAATATTTCTAATTAAAATAAACTTTAATCAGCTTTCATACAGCCTCTAACGAATATGAAATCTAAAAGGAGTTTGCCTTTATTTTTAAAAAAATATTTTTTTACTTGACAGAAATTTGTAAAATATTTCTAAAGTAAATAAACTTAAATATCGAACTAATTAATAAAAATCTGATTAAACTTTTTTAATTCCTTCAGATATAATTAAATAAAATAAATCTGTAAATGCTTATTAACAATACTTAGAAAATCCGTGAGGTATTTCGGTTTAAAAATAATATGATTACATATTTTCTTCTTTATTAATTAGTTTATAAAATATTTAAAAATAGTTTGAAAAATAATTATTAAAAATAATTTTTCATGCAGTAAATTCTATTTTAAATTTCAAATCATTTTAGAATTTTTGGAATATCTTAAAATCGAAGGTCTTGTAATTAACGAGAAGTTAAATAAAATTGATTTTTAATTCATCTTATCTAAATCTTGAAAAAGAAATGTCTAATTTATTTGTTACACCATCAGATACAACGAGATTAAACAAATATTAATTTCTTTATTATCCGGATTTTTTTTTTCAATTTTTATTATTACAATTATTAGAATGGCAACACGCTATTTTATTCTAAAAATAATATAATACCAATTTTACTCATGATAAACTGTTTATTTGGGATTTTATAAAACGAAATTAATAAATTTTCGAAAAAATTAATTAGCTCACTAATGAGCAAAGAAAAACAAAGAGATAAAATATTATTTGAGGCAGAAAGATAATGTATAATTCTTTAATTATTATTTTAATAAAATTAATCTTCTAAGTTATTTAATTATAATTAAACTAATATTTGGGTGAATATTAATTAAATTGAATTTAAAAAAAAAGATTCAACTATCATCGTTAAGCTTTTTTTTTTATCAAATATTTATCAAAGAAAAATTAGATTATTTAAATATATTAATTCTCAGATACATCAGCTCATTTCTTTTACCGCGTAATTAGAAAATTGTTTATTCTTCTAAAAATATCTCTTTACGTTAAGCAAATTTTAATTTTTTTTTGTCCAAAGAAATTTAATTATATTTTTACTCAGAAATTAGATATGTATAAGAGAGGGAAAATTAAATATTGACGACGCAAAAATTAGGGAGGCGAAAAAAAATACGTTGAATGTGCATTATTGCAAGTAATGTTTAAAAACTTTAAGTGTACATTGGTATTTTTATATCCCATATTTTATCTGTCAAAATGTGACAAGTTCAATTCGTTTTTTTTTTTCAATTAGTTCACACTCTCCCTATATCTTGTTCAAATTCTTAATCGTTCATAAAATACTTTTTATTCATCCACTCAAGTTCAAATACATTTTTTTTTAAAACTTATAGTGGATGACACGTGATGTTAATACAGTTTTTTCAAATATTGATTCATTATAAAAATAAGAATGAGCAAAAAACGAAATGGAATTTTCTGATGGGTTAAGTGTTAGTCATTATTTTAAATTTTACTTTAAGCGATTCAGTTTTTCACATATTTTAAAGACAACATCAGTGATCATTTGTAACTTATAGCTCTATTTGAACAAAACTTAAGAATGTGAGACAAAACTAAGTGAACTTATAGCTCTATTTGAACGAAAAAATGTTTATTGCTCACATTTAAATATTTAATCTATCTATCTATCTATATTATATAAAACGCTAATACGTACGTATGTATGTATCAATAAAACCGATGATATTTCTTTTCTCGCGCTGGCAACAGTTTTCATTTTTAATTGATTGGATTCGGCGCGCAAGAGCACGTAGTGAGCAACCAGATAACAATAACCAGAGTGAGCATTATCAGGTTGTTCAATTCAGATTCATGCACTAAAAACATGACAATATTTAATTTAAACTCAATTAGGAATTAATTAATTAA
>NC_092205.1:95164542-95213321 GCF_043381705.1 Parasteatoda tepidariorum
ATGTTTATTCAGAGAAAGTACGTTTTTGTGTCTGATTTCGTAACTTAATTAATAGTTAGCACTAATTAATTAGCATATTTGAGGTCACCCCCAGAAACCATTAAGATTGACACTTAGTTCGTGAAAATCCGATCATTAGAACGAAAGTTATTCAGGGTGATTCGTTTTTTTTTTTGCGGACTGTACATAAGTTATAGTAGCCACCCTAATTTGGTTCTCTTCCTTATCTAATGCTCTTCGCAAATTCGGCAGTGAAACAAGTTTGCTCTGCTTTTATTATACGGCACAGAACGTACGTACGTGAAGGTGCTGCCAGGAAAAAATTGGCCTCTCTCATGTAGAATCTAGTACGTATTGTTCTTCGCAAGTTTTCCTAAAACTGAGAGTATTATATAGAACATAAAGACGTGAAAATACTAAATCTCATTATTATAAGCGAGTAATTTAAAAAATGAGTTAGTAACCTTTAAGTCTTTGTTATTGGCGAACGGAGAGACGAAAACGATATTTTTTATTCATATAAAAAAATATATTACAATATGGCTTAAAATTAACGTTTGCAGAATGAACGAGAAAAAATTTAAATAGACATTTTTTTCCAATCGTTTGCACCTAGTATCAATAGTGAAACTTGGTAACATTTAAAGAAAATAGTTTCAATTTTCTCAATTTTTTTTTTAAAAAAAGAACTTAAGTAACTTTTTTTTCAAGCTACATGAAATCTCTGGAATTCAATTTAAGAACATAATAGAAGTCCAACCATTGAACTGATTTAAGTCTGAAAACTTTTCGCAAACTTTCTTCCACAACACGGAGCTATAAGCTTGAAATTAAATAAAGAAGAAGAAAAAAAAGAATTAATCGAAAAAAATTTGCTATCAGAAAGCGCGAAGTATAATCTCCTTTCATCCCAAACTCTTTTAAGTGAATGCTACTTTCTTTTTTTTATATTTATTTTTCTAATGACCTTCAAACAATGTGACCACCATTACTCTTCAAAGAAAAACCATCTCAACTAAAGAGTCTCTTTAAAAGGCTCAATCTTGTAGAAAAATTTCTTGTGATGGAAGTTCATTGTTTCGAAGCCTCGACACCGTTCGGTGACACATAGAAGAGGCATGAAAGTTTGCAATGAAAGTAACGAAACAAACAATGTCTACAAAAAAAGAACGTAAAAAAATTTATTTCTAAAAAGATTAATAACAATGGTTTAAATTAAGTGGAAATTAGTATTTTTCATAAGTCAAGTAGTTATTAAGAAAGTTAAAATAAAAATTACCGCGAAAAATAACTCAATTCAAAGACAAGTCCCCATTTTCGAATGATGTATCACCAGATTTAAAATGCTTATAACTCAATTTACACTTACTCCAATGTTTAGGAACTTTTAAAATTGTAATTTTTTTCAAAACTATTGAAAGTTATTAAAAATTGACAGCATTTCTAATAATTTCTAATAGTTATTAAGAAAGTTAAAATAAAAATTACTGCGAAAAATAACTCAATTCAAAGACAAGTCCCCGTTTTCGAATGATGTATCACTAGATTTAAAATGCTTATAACTCAATTTACACTTACTCCAATGCTTAGGAACTTTCAAAATTGTAATTTTTTTCAAAACTATTGAAAGTTATTGAAAATTGACAGCATTTCTAATAATTTCTAACAGTTATTAAGAAAGTTAAAATAAAAATTACCGCGAAAAATAACTCAATTCAAAGACAAGTCCCCATTTTCGAATGATGTATCACCAGATTTAAATTGCTTATAACTCAATTTACACTTACTCCAATGTTTAGGAACTTTTAAAATTGTAATTTTTTTCAAAACTATTGAACTATTGAAAGTTATTAAAAATTGACAGCATTTCTAATAATTCACAAAATTATTAGAAATTCTGATTTTTTTCAACTAAAGTACATGCTTTTAAAGTATGCGAATACAATAAAAATCTCAAAGCATCTAAAAAAGTCAAATAAGCATCTCAAAATACAATAAGAAAAAAATTGTTTTCATTCATTAAGTGCTAGAGTAATTACATTTTTGGTTTAAAAAAATTCTAGTCATAAAACCAAAATACACTTTATTAAACCATATTCCTTCAGTAACTCTTCCGTTCATATGGTAACGTGTAATAATACAAAACTGGAAAGTAAACTGAAGCAATAAATAGTTTTTTTCTTGCCATGTTACCATGTTTTTTTTTTACTATGTTTACTACCAAAACAATGTGTCAATAAAACTATATTTTACTGTTTTGCAAAAGTAATTACCAAAACGCTTTAAAACTACTACGCTTTTTCGCTTACCCACGGAGTCAGAAACATGGTCAATTTTACTATTCCGGTAGTTCTGACAATTTTTTTTCAGAGAGGTAGAATTGCCCTTAAATTTAGAAATTATAAGAAAAAGAGAAAGATTTATCTACAAAACATGCAACATGTTTATAAATAAACACTGTTAGGATGTTCTCGAATAACTTGACACTAATGTAAACTCTAAATTCTAACAACAACTAAGCTTAAATTTAATGCACAGTGAAATTTATAACTGCCTTGCGCCAGGAATTAAAGCTCTGAATAAATATCTTTAAAGATAATTTTTTTTCTAATCAAAAAAGCCTACTTTGTCATTTGTGCTGTTTACTGAGTCAATATAACATCCAAAAATAGGTTTTTGTACATTTTAGAAATTTGAAAATCAAAATAAGAGTATAATATCGTTAACAAACGAAAGATTATCATTATTGATTTGGTATAGGTTATACTAATCAAATCCTTAATCTTCTTCTCTAACGATTAGATATTGATCTTTTCATATTGATTATACTTAAGAGTTTCAGCAAACATTTTTCAATTTTAGATTTTTCAAAATATAAAAAGAGAATATAGTTACAATTGGACGAGTACAGGATAAATATCGTCAACAAATAGAGCTTGTCTAGTGATGTCTTTTACTGTGTAAAATATTGCAAAAAAAGAAGGAAAAAAAGTAAGATTATATAGTGTCTGAAGAAATAGAATCGGCAATATTATTTTAACAAAAAATGCACAAGACAAGTACTTTAAGCTTATGTATTCAATATAAAAATATATTCTTTTAAATATTTTAAACTGTTTCTTAATGGTTTTTATGAAATATTTTTACTACCAACTGCCATTTTCATATATATGAAATAAGGAATTGCCCAACTAGCGTGACAATCGCATCGCTGATAGTTTTCTCCTACAGTTAAGGGAAATCCAATGTACTATTTCCTGAAAAACTTCAGTACTATGTATAAATCGTTTACACGTTTATAAATCGAAAGGTATTTTTCTTGTCTAATGCATATAATACAATATGAAATGAATATTATAATTATAGGTAGTTAGCATTACCCCTACGTGGTGTAGTTCCCAGCTTCATATATATATATATATATATANTATATATAAGTAGCTGTTACAAAAAACACGAGACAATTTTAACCTATGCTATTGCAGCAAACCAGCACAACAATAGGAAATAAACAACTGTTCGTCTTTTGAGATGTTTAAATTAATGTTTCAACAGCAATTAAACTCTAATGTCTGAGGATATCGAACATATTTTCCCAATATTTTTATTTGTATCATTACGAAGAATAAACTAAATTACATAAATCAAAGTTAGTATTATTTTGACACTAATGGGTTTTACATGGAATTTATTATTGAATTACGGGTTATTAGAATACTTTTACATGAGAACAGAGTTTTTTTTTTTTATAGTTATAAATGTAGGAAACTGATTAATGTTCTGATATTTATTATTTTATATCATCGTCGCTTTTTTATGTACTTTTGTAAACATGAAAGGTTGCGATAACTATTAGTATAATAATTCATTTTTTGTTAAAGATAAACAAGTTATATGATGATTTTTCTTTACTGTAGTACAGATACTTAGAGTTGAAAAATAATCGCATATTTCATAATGATTTGAAATTTAAAAAAAAAAAGGGTTTCGCTCAAATATTTTCAATTATCTTTTCTTACTATTTCTTTAATGATTTTATAAGTAGACAAAAAACTTTTTTTATTTCAATAATGACTTTGTTAATAGTGAAGTTCTGTTATTGAAGGACCCCAATTATGTGCAATAATCGTTGGAAATAAAAATGATAAACTTTAAATGTTGGAAAACAGATCTTTTTTGGTACTTAAGTTGGAATTTTCGAAATTAAAAGAACGCCAAAGTTATAAAAACAGATAATTACAAATAAAATTGCATTAAAACATAATTTTAAAGTAACAATAATTTTAATAAATTTTGTAAAAAATGGAAATAAAAATTACAAGAAATAATTTATTTCCATGTATTATTAAAATTAGGTCAAAAATAATAATTGAAATCGTGACTTTTTGCTTACAAATAATAGTTAATTTTTTTTTCTGAAACTGTAATGAAATGATTAAATATTTTAAGTATAAATTTAAAAACTATTTTTTTAAACATTGAATGGAGATTAAAATATGATTTATATAAATTCTTTTATCCCACTGAATAATCAATAAAAATGTTATGATACTCTCTTGAAATAAAATTTTGCAACTATTTTTTTATGTATCTAAGAATACTTAACTATTTATTACCTTTCAGGGTAAAAAAACAATTTAGCATCTGTATCTGAAGAAAAACTAGAAGGAAGTAATTTTAATAACTCTTCGCTATTTTTTTAATTAGTAAATTTACTTATAATTCGATATGCTTAAATATCTATTATATATAATTCTCTTACGTGGCTCCCAAATTTTGGCTGTATTTCTTTTCCGCCGGTGGCAACGTCTGCTTTGTTTTGTTTACGTTTTGAAAACACCAAAGCTTTTAATGATGTGTTTCTGATCTAATATATATAATTCTCTTACGTGGCTCCCAAATTTTGGCTGAAGTACTTTGTACACAGTCTTTTCACAGCACTTAAATACTTACTTTATTTTCTTCATTTATAGAGAAAACAGTCAGCAAAGAATTCTGTTAGGTTAAAAAACATTTCGCTAAAAAAATAACGAATTCTAAAAGAAATAAAAATAAACAACTTATAAAATAAAAATGCTGTTGCCAGCCATAGAATTTTTTGAAAGTTAACTTAGCAACATAAATCAAAATGACATAGAAGCGCAACTAGATCAAAATTATGATACCTGAGCGCTTGACGTAACAAATCCTTCAATTCTAAAAGTGTTGTATCGCCAAATGCCCAAATTAACAATTGTGTTCTTAAAGAAATTCTATAAAAAGTTTTAAATAAACAACCTACTTCTACAACTGCTTCTTGAAGAACTTGGCTCATTGATTAAAAATATTGTTTTAATTTTACAGTACTAACTTTACTTCTACTTTCATTATTGCTATGACCCTCTTTCATTACATTTTACAACTTCATGCTAAATTTGAGGACTTTAAGTTGTTTTGTGGTTGAATACTGACATTTAGAAATGTGTACATAAAAAAAATAATATTTAGAGGTTAAGAGTTGCCTCAGAAAAATTTGAATTGTTGACATTGAACTTAACAATGGAAACAATCGTTTTTGTGAAAAATTGAATTGTATTGTTGACATCAAAACTAAAAATATTGTGTTTCAACTTAACAATACTACCTTAATTTATACTTTAGAATTGCCTCGGAGAAATTTGAATTGTTAGCAATGACTTAAACAAAAAGTTTTATTTTAACTGACAAATACTATATTATAATTTTAACTTTTTCTATGACTATACTCATTTTCTTACTCTTTTCTTTGTTTTTTATACATTTTATTTTTTTGTGATAAAATAAAAAACTTATAGTTGTTCTGCTTCTGAACACTGATGAAAACACAAAATGATGGGCTTCATCAACAATCAAAAATATATACATTTATTTTACAAATTCCATATTATTAAGGTGGCGCCCTTCAGAGAATTAAAAATACAAAATTATCTTCATCAAAGCCGATGCTTTACATCCGGCGTTCAGTGGCAGACTACTATTTCATATTGTTTTACAACACATGGCTTTAGCCCTCTGGTGGGAAAGACTTTAAAACAAAACTTACAACAGTTACTTTTCTCAACAACTGAAATTTAGAATAGTGTGATTAAGAAAAATATGTGAACTGTTTGCAATTTCAAATTAATATTGAAATGTACAGGTTTAGAATTTTCTACAGTGAAAAGTTTTCGGAACTTCAGTGTTCAAAAAAGTATACAAAAGCTAGACGTTAAGAACGTATCCAATGAGCGAGCAAAGCGAGCATTGGATTGCGAAGCAATCCGAAATGAACTGCGAAAGCAGTTCCGGGGGTTGGCGAGGGCCAGCGAGCAGGGGGCGAAGCCTCCTAGTTCTATATATTAGTATCTTTTTAGTACTTTGCAAAGTACATCTTGGTTGAGAAAATTTGAACATTTTCTTGTATATTGTAAAATGTTCAAGAATTATTTGAAGTAAATGTTACTGTAAAATACAGTCTTTCAAGTAGTATTAAATTTTTGAAGCCAATTACACGGAAAAAGCTGTCTAGATTAGTGTCAACAGGATAATGATTGTTTCTATATCATCCACAGTTACGTTCCTGCTGGTTTTCGAATATATTTTTAATAATTTTTAAACCATCGTCACTGCGTCACGGGATGGGACAGGTTTTAGTGCTTTTACCAGCCCATCAAGTTTCAAATGTCGGAGAAAAAAATAACCCTATCCTAAAGCGTTTTCTAATTTTTTCTTTCTTTACTGGCACTTTTTTAAATATCAAAGCAGAGATCCAGTACTTTTTGCCAAAATTTTTTACAGCTAGTTTTTTTATCACTTGTTTTTTTATTACTACAATAGTAAAAAAACTTTGTCAAAGCATTAAAAGTTGCAATTTTTTATTTATTTTTCAAGTTCAGTTTGAATTTTCCGCAGAGGAAATTTCAAACTTTAAAAGTCGCTTTTTTTTCTTTTTTTAAGTAGATACTTTTCTGTATTAATTTTCGATGGTACTGCATTAATGAAATTGATACATAATATGCTTTGATAAGTCCATAAATACATAAAAGCTTTCGAGATATTTTTCTCTCTTCAAATTTCAGCATCAAAATAATTATTTTACTAGGATCATTTTGGCTTACTTCCTTTTATACAAATCATTATTGATCAATGAGAAAAGGTAAATGATTAAAATCCATTAAATAGCGGATATTCCTCGATTTTAGGAGATAATCTTCCTCTCTTTCAATCTATCAGAGAATTTGAAAGATACCTATTAATATCATCCACAACCCATTACTTAACATCCTCTGTAATCAAACTTACTCACAGTCTGTTAAGTCAGAGTGAATCGTCCGTAGCATAAACGAACCTAAAACCTTGTATATAGGCCTTGTAGGGTAGAAAGTGCGAGGCGGCTTATCTCTTCCCCTTGAAGATGCCTAAGAGATTAAAAGCGAGTGGGTTGATCCGCTTTTCTCAAGATCCCTCTCTCCTCCACTCCTAATTTAATTACCAACATCCATTGTTGAGAGCTTTTCGTTATAATTGCTTAAAATTCTACTTTGGACAATGAGTAACTGCTGAAGGCCGAAAGAGGTTTATCTGTCCACGCTTCAAGTGAGGGCGATTAATTTCATGAAACTTATTAAACTGGCTGATCTAAACGACAAATCTATCAACAATCAATGTAAAAAATTTTTTCTGCACTAAATCAAACGACATCAAAACCAAGTAGTTGATAGAAACAATAGTTAAAATGTCATAAGTGCTGTAAAAATTCTTGCTCAATTTTTGATTTATAAGATACCAAACATACACGTCTGTCATGGGTGCCGCAGTGGACTGACCGTTAAGACACGGTTCCCAGCTGATCACCGAAGTCAAGTATCACTGGCTGCGGACAGTGTGTGGGTGGGAGGGTGACCACTTGGATCAGTCTGCGTAGGGACCGAGGGTGTGCTGTATGGGTCCTCGTTAAACTGTGCCACTGTAAAGTGCTCGACTTCGCGCGCTGGTCGTCGGGCTACCGAAAGCAGGGGAGCCATCCCCTCTGCAGAGGATCAAAATTGTGATGGCATGTCTTCGGATCATCCTCAGGGATGTATTCCAGACCATTGTGCAGCTCTGGTGCGACGTAAACGAACTACAACAACAACGTCTGCTATTGCTATTTATTAAGTGGGACATTGTTCCTCGTGCGCTATTTTATGTTGAATTCATTAAAAGGAATGTCGAATAAAAGGAAATTAAGTCGATAGAACTAAGTTTTGTTTTTATATCCCTTTACGCATAAAACTCTTCTAAGTCAAAAATTATAGGGTGTGGTAGAAAAACCCGGACGATTTCTAATATAACTTAAAAATAAATTAGCAAAATTTAGCAAGTAATATTAAGAGTAGAACTTTTACTAAGAAATAAATTTAATTGGTTTCAAAGTAAGGGCCTTTTGTAGCAATGTAGAGCTGATTGAAATTTCCAGCAATGGGCCGTGAGTCAGCCCTGAGAGCGATTCATTTTCACTGATGAGAAGCTGTTTACAGTCCAACAAGCTCATTAATCCCTGAATAACACAGCACTTGCTCTGTAGACGCTACAGGCACCTTGGCAATTGTTGAGCATCGCCAAAGTCAGTCGTTGTCTGGGGTAGAATTTGTGCAAGGGGCAAAACACCTCTGAGTTTTACGATCCAAAAGTATACCAGCGGGAGATTTTAGAAGCTACTGTATTTTCGTGGTCCAAAAAGTACTTCGGCAATGTAAACTGGACGCTTCAACAGGACTCTACACCAGCTTTGAAGGCCAGAATGATACAAAAGTGGTGCATTGGACATTTCCGAATATGATATCATTTGAAAAATTGGACATTTCTGGATATGATATCATTTGAAGAATTGGACATTTCTGGATATGATATCATTTGAAGAATTGGACAATTCCGGACATGATATCATTTGAAGAATTGAACAATTCCGGACATGATATCATTTGAAGAATTGGACATTTCCGGACATGGTATCATTTGAAGAATTGGACAATTCCGGCTATGATATCATTTGAAGAATTGGACAATTCCGGGCATGATATCATTTGAAGAATTGGACAATTCCGGACATGCGATTGAGATTTGGCCACTCTACTCGCCCGATTACACTCCCATGGATTACATTGTATGGGTGCACTTTGGAATCTGGAACACTATAACACACATAGTTTGAACTCTCTAAAGCAATTGCTTTGGCGGGAATGGTATGGAAAAAAGGTAAAAGACCTGCAGCCTATTGCTGAAAATTTCAATAAACGTTTGCGCCTCCTGCAAAGAGAAACCAATTTGAAACTAATTATTATTAGAAAAAGTCTAATCTTATTATAATGTGTTATATTTTATTATTATATTATATTGCCTAATCTTACATTTATCTATTTTTACTAAAAAATATTAAAAATTGCTTGTATATTTCTTTATACATAAGAATCTAATAAATTTTGACCTATTAGTACTATCAATTTAATTTTTTGCCAGTAAAAATAAGCAGGAAGCAATACATCACTTACCTAATTAGCAATTGTTAGACGCAGAAATAGTCTTAATTATAAAACTGTGTCTTTTGTGCATCAGAACTTTTTATAACTTCCACGCATAAAAAATTCTCTGATGTGGGGTACAGAGAGACAAAAAAAGAAATTTTACATTTATCATATCTTAGCAACAAAATATGAAATCGTTTTTTCTTCAATCGACGTTCTGCTTTAATTAAATATTATGATTATTTAAATATGGTAATTCAAATCAAATTATAGTGATATAAATAAAATAAAAAGTCGATATAAATATACAGCGCAAATACTTTATTCCAAATATTCGAGTTTTAATTTGTGAATCCAAGTTAATCCTTATTTTCAACAAAATCTTAATTTTTAACAATTCAAAATAAATTCTTTATATTTTGCTAATTCAAATAAATTTCCAATTCTCCTCCCGCAAATTTAACTTTTTATATTTAGGATGATTTTCTAATTATAATAGAACTCATTTCAAATTATCATTTTATTAGGTTCCTAAACATAGTTGAAATAAAATAATTTAAACTAATCTTATCTTCATAAAAAGAACATTAAATCTAAAAACACTTAGTTAAAATTACAACTATAGTTGTACTATTTTTATCTTTATAAATTAACTGAATTCCAAATTAATGCTTTTAAGAGAACCTATTAAAAGCAAAATATAATTCTTTAAGCAATTATAATTTTTAAATATGATTTATAGTTGTATAAAATACATTTCGGAAAGATTTTTAATCTTTTACATTTTATTACTTATTTACATAAATGCGAAACATTTTAGCAAGATTTTTAGCAATAATTTTAAAATGCATAACAACATGGGATAAAAAAAATACAGAACTCTATTTACAGGGGGTAAAAAATATATCTCAAAAATTTTTCTCCATTTCATCCATTTCGCCTTTTACCGATAACTAAAAAGTCAACAGCAGAAAAAAATCTTGGAACTTCTGAATTATTTTTATCATTTCTTAAAGATCAATCAATAAGAAAGATGAAATGCTGCTAGAAGTAGTCACTTTCCAGATAAAGTTTCGTTCCTTTTCCAGATCTATCGAATATGGTGAAAGATATTTCAAAATTTAATTTTCGCTTAGAGAGAACATTTGCATCCAAGATAAGAGTTTGAATTCCAAAAACTATGAATTATTTATTCCTAGCTTTTTCTTATATTGCATTTTGAATAATAAAAATATTTTTTTCTTTAATTTTTTTATATCTTTGTTTCTTTTGTAAAAATGTCTAACTTCAAGGCTTTTATAAAATAATTATATTTAGTAAGATAATTTCATACAAAGGTGGCTTGTTTTTTTTTTATATTTCAATCATTACTAATGTAGTTTTATGTCTTTTTGTGCATTGTAAATGCGTGTAATACAGGTTGCTCCTTAACCAGCCCTCTTATTGCACAATTTCTGTCAGAAATGAAATCAAAGAAGATTGTTCATTCAAAGTTGAAAAAGAACAATCACACAAGGAAAATACAAAAATGCTGTTTGTTTAATGCTGCTTGAAAATGTTTAAAATCAGGTTACTCTGTCTGTACACTGCATTTAAATGTCGTCTAAGTTGTTTTTGTGGTTGAAACCTCAATAATTGTTCAACGCTTTGCGTGAAATATTAATACTTCAAGTTTACAATTTCTCGAGAAACTCTACAAATTTCGGATTAGTGGATATTTAATTTATTCTTTTGCATTTAGACTCTCCATTTTTTTCTAATTTTTTTTTCTTGGATATTTGGACAAAAACATGCCCGTAAATATTAATTTATCGATTACAGAGTCAATAAAGTTCGCCAACAATTAGAAACAACGTCAGATTCTTGCTTAAACAGGTCACCACTGACCGATTATACAGATGGGTGTATCAAATATGACAATAACGCTATCACTAATGATAACAATACATCACTAATTGGAAAGCATCATGATAATTATCGATAACATATTTAAAAAAATAACATTGCTAATATTATACTTAACGATATTTTTTGAATACGGTATAATTGCGAGTGATAATAAAATTTATTTCAGAAACAAAAAAATTCAGCAATGTAAAAATAAATGCTGGAAAACTCTTGTGATATGCAGATAAATATCGATAATTGTACGCAATATATCACGATACTTACGGTTACGGAGATTCAGGTTCTTGGTGACAACTTAAAAAAGCAACCGTCAATACACGGTTCCAATAACCGATAAGCACACCTTCAGACCCATGAGTTAATCAATAAATATAAAAAAAAATAAGTTCAATGGTTTTCACAGCAACTTCTGTTAACAGTTGAAATTGCGATCCGAAATCAACTATGAATTGAATGATTGAAATTCATGAACTCAACCATGAGTTGAAATTCATATCAACCATTGCGATGCTATAGCGTGATCAGATTGTTGTTTTCTCAGCAAAACATATGAGAAAGTTCACAGTTTCTTCTTATTGCTTATCTACATAAAATTTTAAAAAAATCGGATTGTTCTTAAACTCTTCTAGAGGGTTAAAAAAATATTATTTTCCTAAAATTATTGATTAATTTATTTTCAAATAATTCCCCTTCAAATCCGAGTTATGCCTGTAATAACAGGATTTTACACAGGCCTTTTCCCGGGACCTCGTTAAATCAGAATATCGCAATAAACGAGTCTCGACTGAGATCCATTTATTTTAACATCACGACATTGACATCAAAAATAAATAAATAAGACATAAAATAGTTTAGTTTTAAGCTTTCAAAAGCATCCTCTCTTTGAAGTTATCTACTAGATTTTAACTAAAAGTAGGTCAACTATTTGAGAGCATAAACGATAACTTCGAAATAAAACATTGGAATGGCGACTTTTAACGTTTTATTTCATTTTCAAGTTAAGCCCTTAAATATTTTATTTCTCGATGTTTAAGTTTTGATTTATCTTTCGTGATATAACCCAGAATATAAGTTCAATCCTGCCATTTTAGCCTCCACAAAATATCTCTCCGAAAGCCTATTTCATACCACACATACACCATAATTTTCCCGGCGCCCGATCTTCCAAGTCTTGTGGAAGAACAAAAAAAAAAGAAAGTCAAGGGAATATAAACTTTTCTTGCAAAACTAAACAGACATTTCGGCGAGGGATTTTTTTCAGAAGAAGGGAAAAAAGCTTCCCCATGTTTGTGCGATTTATTCCCTGCTTTGCGATTTCCGTAATGATGTAATAAAATTGGTTTTACACGCCTAAAAATGCAGGGAAATAACTATATTCAGCCATAAAATCCTTTACACAGAACGAAGCCCATCGTTTTAGAGTAAAAGCGAATCTATCTCTTACGCGAGTAGAGGTCGCTGGCATCGTGGGTGAGTGGGGTTGAGTGGCAACGTTGCTGAATTCCATTTTCACTGATATTGAGAAGTGGTTTCGTTCCAAGATATACTGCCCCAAATATTATTTGTCTTTTTTTATTTCGTTTTTGAGTACATATATTACATCGATTTAGTCTGTCCCCTATACCTATTTTCTCCTCCATCATTTCGAACGTAGAGAATATTTTTCTTCTTTTCATTCGATGAAGAGGGGGAGGGGAGTGATCAAAACAGAAATACTTCTGTTGAGCAGTATTTATTCAAGGCAAGCCACGTGGTGACTCTGGGTAATGAGTTTTTGATGACGTAGAAAGAAACGAATTCCCAACATTCTTACTTCGCACCTACGTACAGGACAGTATATGATTGGAGTGTGAAAAAGGTCTACGAGTGGTAATCTGTCCGTGGAATCGGTTGAAGCGATATTTGCATTTAGTAATAGGTCATTAGTTTCATATTGAACTTTGCATTTATTTTTCATGCAGGAAAAATATAAGCTGCGTCACCATTTTAGTTTGTATTTTTAATCGTGAAAACTGTTTATTGGGCTAATACCGTCTCTACATTTTAGGAAAGAAGCACCGCTTGAAAATATTCCTTCGTGACATTCACGAAAGTGCACTAGAAAGTTCGAAAACACCCTATCAATAAAAGTTTTACCTGTATTGACTTATAGTGATGCACACGTCACGTGAATCTATTTTATTTCGAGGATATCATGTGCTTTGATATTTGATCAAAGGAAGGATCTAGTTAGCTTTCATAATCTGGTAACAAGTTGAAATCTTTTGAACCGATTGTCTTTCGATATAGGTTCTTATATGAGTAGAATAAACTATAAAACACTTGAGCATAATATACAATGAGCGGCATGTATTTATATGTGTTCATCTACGAAACTAAGTAAGTAGCTAGATGTCTACTCAAATTTATGAACCTCAAAGCCCGTTCTTTAAATGTCTGATTAGAAAAATTAGAGCTATTGCTATTTTATTATTAGAATTTTCCGAGCTGTTCTTTTTTGTTATTTTCTGATTATTTCATATTTTAAATCGTTCGTAAGATGTTCGAGACGAATTTTGTTTGTTAATTCAGCGTATGTTACTAATTCAGCGTATTATACTTTACTATTCAGCGTATTTTATGTCTAAAAAATGACGTACGTGGATGTTTAGTGCTTTCTTGAACATTTGAAACAGCTTTTATCAAAGGCGCCGGCAGAATAATATAAAAGGGGGTGCAACCCTCTAACATACTACCCTCCCCTCCACCCGAAAAAGAAAATTAAAATATTCTGCTATTACAATTTGTTTTGTTATTACGTATACTTTCATCTGTTCATTTTTTCAAGATACATTTCTTCATTGTTAGCAAGATATTTAAAAAAAAAGTACGAATTTCTTGTATTTGCAAATTTTGCCCAGAGGCGATCGCGCTGGCATAGCTACTGACTTTGAAACACAAATAACAGCAGACAGCAGTTTCGTATTCTAACGTGTTTGTGCACGCTTAACATTGGTATTTATTGTGTTGATGAAGTTTTACAGTTGCGAGAAGTCAGTTTGTGTTATACAACTTCGTTAAACTGAATAACTAATAGAAAATATAATATTATTTACATTTTATTAAATGAAATTTAAAAATATAGCTTAGATATCTACCAAGTTTGTGAATGCTCAGTGTGCATAAGAAAAAAATCAAAGATGACTCAGAATTCATTGAAAAAGTTATAAACAGATTTGGACAGCAAACAAGACGAATACAATTCTTGTTTGATTAAACAATTTTTTAATTGTTATGTATCAATAATTACCTAATTATTTGTTTTTCCATAAAAATATGTTTAATAAAAAAATTTTAGAACAGAATTTTTCTGTATCTCTTTAATTGCTTTAAAAAAAAAAAGCCATGAGGGTGCAAGTGCACCCCCTTGCACCCCGCTGCCGGCGCCCTTGGCTTTTATTATTCCCACTAGTTAGGGGACCGGGAGTACTGTGGTGTACTATTTCTACTCCTAACTAATTAAACACCACACGAACTCTAATTTTCAAACATTAATTCTAAAGACAAATAATTTAAGCTTAATTATTATGTTAGTTTAATTAGTCAATATTTTAATTAACTGTTGTTAACTACTTGACTTGTTTTTGATTTCATTTAACTGTGCTCAACATAATTTAACTTATTTTTGTGTATTTCAGCAAGTCTAGACAGATGGGTTTTAGTCAGTCTGTTGACTGATAGGGCCTTAGGTTCATGGGACCATACGCATCGCTACCGAGTGGCAGCTGGTGGTTCCCCTGCCCAATGGAACTGGGACAGTGGAGTGCGGGGATTGTTAATTACGTAGTGGTCATCTAAAAGTCGTTAGGTCGCTGTACGTGTTACATGTGGCCATCTGAGGTGAAAAGAAACATTGAACAACGTTCACACAAGCATGTAGATGGCGTTGCAGCACCTTCACAATTACAAACACTCGATAAAACAACCTCTGTGGTCTAAACAAAACGGACGTTATAACGTGAGGTCGCTGTACCGAGACTACATAAAATTAGAGCAAACATTTGCTTTTACTTCATAATTAGTGAACTAATCCGGGCAAAAACATGCTACACTTAAAATAGAGTTATTAAACTGACTGTAGAGGCACTACTACATAGATTTTTTTTAACAAAAAGATCTGTGTAATAGCGCCACGCCACTACACGAAATCATATCTGGGGATACTTCCATATCGTGATCTGTCGCGCCAACTACAATCGCCAAGGTGCCAAATAGATTTTAAACTTGCAAATTTTTAAAAATAACAAAAACATGTAGATGTTTGCCAGGGGGTGGCTACGAGTTATACATTTCGAGTTGGTCCCTTTCTGAGATGTTTTTTTTTCAGTTTCTCGAAGGCCTCTGACTGAAAGTTGCCAAGACTAGGCGATTATTCAGCCACAGATCACGATACTGAAATCTCCCCTCATATCTTTCTGTATGAACAGAAACAATTACGAAATAGATTTTTTATACGATTTCTAAAATTTAAGCATTAGCGAATGTTACTTTATTGCAGATTTAACCGCATCCATTTAAGGCGGTGGTTCCTGAACTTATTGGTCTCGTAGACCCCTTTCCATGTTTTTCGGTTATTGGTAGATTTTTATTTTTTGTAAATTCATCAACTTCAAACGTATTTTTCACAGCTAGTATAGTGTTACTCACTGTGAGAGGTTTAAATATCTAACTGTAGTGAAGCGTAGTGTGAAAAACGTAAGAAAAAAACACATGTTAAATTTATACATTTATTAATTAAGTTCCAACTAACTGAATTTAATTAATATGTAAATGGAATAAAATAGTGCACTATAAGACCCGTACTCCGCTACTAATATTATAATTGCGGAAATAAGTTTGTATACAAAACCGCATTAGTGTATTGTCGATCTGTTTATTACGTTTACACGTAAAAACTAAGCAACAAATCTCCGTGATCTTGCGCGCAGATAAAGTTGGAGGTCTAGCTAGCTAAAGAGTTGACACAGGCTAGTCTACAATTTAAGGCTGAAAAATACTTTTTTTGTTACAAAATAACTGCTAGTTTATAATAATTCAGTTTCATTTATCAAAAAATAATCCCAATAACTTAAATTTTAATAAACTTTTTACTTCAAAGCTACTTTTATAAATTATGTAGAATGTAGATAGATATATGTCTTTATATTGTAAGATAGTATAATGTAAGTAAATAGGTACTATCAGTGTATGTTGGTTATTCCATTCATGAAATGCCACCCCGTTGACCCCATTTTCCTTTCATGGACCCCCAATTTTTTTCCACTTGACATGGACCCCTTGTAGGTTGTTTTCGACCCCTGGGGGTCGATATAGACCACTTTGGGAATCACTGATTTAACGTTTCAAAGGATAATATTTAATTGTCCGACTCAGTGTGAAGCAAATTATTTCCTGAACTTTTCTGAAAAGGTTTGCATTATCTTATAAATTGCAAAACGTGAGCTTTCGCATTTTATGGCGCACGTATGGGTGTAAAGTAAAGTTGGAGTTTCTTTCGATTGAATTTAAAATGCAAATAAACATAAAATTTAAATCTAAAATGTCATGTTTCAAGTTGGAGTCGCGATGGCACAGGGGATAGAGCGTTCGCCTTCCAATGAGGTGAACCGGGTTCGAATCCCCAGCGATGGTTGGTTGATACGAATCCGCATCCGGCTTGCACCGACCACAGTGCTGACGTGAAATATCCACTGGTAAACAGATCATGGGTTAGAGTCCCTTTGCCGCTGGGCTAACCGTAGGAGGTTCTCGCGATCTTCCTCACCATGTAACGCAAATACGGGTTAGTTCCAACAATAAGTCCTTCACGAAGGCAAATTTCTCCTAATAGTTGATCCAGGAGTTCTCTTGTCTTCTGGATTGGGTTCAAAATGACAAGGCTACGTATTTGAACATTTGTAGACTTAAACCCAAAAACTGTTGAACAACGGTAATAAAATGGTTCACGTTAAAGATTTCTATAACTCTAGAAATCAGAGCAGTGAAAAAAAGATTTAGTTATAGTATTTTTAATATAGTATAAGTTTAAAATATATATTTGAATTTTCAATTCGGTGGGAAATAATAATTTATTAAATTGATACTTTTCAATTACTTTATCTTTCAAAATCATTGTTTATTAAAACAAAATATATAATGCTTTTAAATTTATTCTTCTCTGCGTTAACATTCACTTAAGCAAATAGTTACTTTTTATTAACAATTAATGCATTGTTATGATACGGCAATTATTTTGCATTATCGCTCTCTTTTCAATGTAAACAGAAATTTGTACAAATAAACGTTTCGTGTAAACAATTGAAAAGTAACAATACACGATTTATATGGATTGAAACACCGAATAATTGTTTTATGGAAATTAATGTTAACAATAGTGCTTTAATTTTTTTTCTCTTTAATTTTGAGAATTCATAGGTAAACAAATATTTACGTTTTAAATGTAAATTACTTTTATATTATCCTTAAAATAAAATTCGAACCAAGCAGAGAGAAAAAAAAGATTTAGAGTTAAGTAGAATGAATCAATAAAAGGACGATTCCAGGGTTTAGTCTGCCAAGTGACAAATGAAATTAATTAATATATTTGACAAAGAAAAGGGAAAAAAAACCATTTTGCAAATAATTTTAGTGCCTAAAAAATCTTACAACTCTGTATAGGGTTGGAACTTTGATAAAAAAAAAATTCCGCTCATTTAGTTAAAACTAGAAATTATAATAATAAAAAAACAGCAGCAGTTAAACATTTATCATTTAAAAAAAAACAGAAAATTCAATATTTGGCCCTGTTTTGGCGACTTTTTTACATTTTTAACATATCGTTTTGTTTCGGTAATTGGATTAAGTTTTATATCGTAAACGCTTATTTCTATCATTTAAAAGTTAAAATTAAAGTTAAATTTACTTTAATAATTAGACTATGTAGATATGAAACTTAAAAAAAACATACAAAAATTTTTGAAGTTTAGATATGCAGCAAAGTTCACAGAGAAGTAAGAGTAAGATTGATTTGGAGATGTTTTCTCACATCTGCTTACCATAAACATTGAAGCATTTTTTATGAGTTTTCTTATCAAAATTAAAGTTTTCACACTGAACTAAGTTCGATCACTTAAAATATACACCATATGATTTTTATTTTAAAGAAAGTAATAAGATTCATATACGATTTTTAAATATTGAAATTTTCAATGTGTTGAAACTTACACATGGACATTTTAATACGTTACAAACCTACACATGAAACAAACTATACCGTTCTAAATTTCATTGAATAAAATCTAAATAGATTCAGATCTTCCCCTATTTGTAAACCATCGTCTCAATCCATAAACGTATAAAATTTTGCCTCTTAATTTATCTTCTTCAACGCTATTATTATACTGCTTTCGTTTTATATAATGCTTTGATATAAACCCTGTGGCACAATTTTTTCGGGCTTTCTGCGACAAACTTCCCTAGCACTGATTTTTCTTTAAGATACTTTTAATTATGACAATTATTAATTTAAAGTAACGGAAACGTTGTGTTTACAGAAGAAAGTATAGAATAAAAATGTATAAAAATTGTAAAAGTAATACATTTTTTAATTCCAATATTATAGGCGATATTCTCGATTAGAATTTCAGATTTTCTAAATCTTTACACAAGCTAAAATTATTAAACAAATTAAACGATAATAAGTTAAAATTCGTAAAATACGTGCAGAACTCTCAAAATAAAAATCGTGAATCACTCAAATAGGACTCTTTAAAAAAGAGATACTCAAACAAGTGCTTGGTGCTCTTTAAAGGAAAAAAAAATGAAAGGTAGAAAATCATTTCTAGACCGAACTATCTTTAAAATTTTGGCGATTTCTGATTTTTTTTAAAAATTTTATTAATTCGAAATTCTAACTGAAGCCAGTTATTAACATTTAAAAAAAAACCCAAACAAAAATAGAAAAATCATGATTTTTTGATCATGAATCATGATCATTAATCAAGACATATTTAAAAAAAAATTCTGAATTGAAAAAAAAAATTTTTTTTGAAAAATTATACAGAAAGGAAGACCAAAATCCCCCCCTTTTTTTTCAAAGTCTTTCAGCAAAAAGTCTGCAACATTCTGTAACATACCGTGTAGCAGCAATTCTGCCACGTGGGATACCTACGATCTGTTTTGGTATTCAGTTTCATTAAAGACGACATAGTAAAAAATCCTTATTAATATCATTCTCCTTATGCTTACTCTATATTTAACTCAATATGATTGTGTATTTTTTACTTTATTTTCATTGCCCTATATTTAATCCGCTATTACGATTATTCATTTTTTCAGTATTTTATACAGCTATTTTAACATTAAATATGTGTGTATGCATATAACAACAAACTTGCCAAAATGACAATTCCATATGATATTGTGAATAACGTAATATAGAATAATATAATATAATATATTATATAATATAGAAGAATATAATATAATATAGTATATAATATAGAAGAATATAATATAGAACTGAGTGCAAATTATAGAAACGTAAATAGCAGTAATTTACACGGACAGGTAACATTCCGTTATGCTTAATCAAGTTGAGTATGTTATATTATAAATAACTCCAAAGATTGAATGGAATCAGGACTGCTGCCAACAAAAATGTGATTGCCTCTGTATAAATAATTAATAGCATGCATTTTTAACTAGATGTAACACTAACTTCTTCCTCTGTAACAATTAGTTTGGCAATTTTTAAAAATTTATTTTCTTTTTTTAAAATTAGATTTGAAAGGTAATTTATTATTAAATAAACAATTAGCAAATATTTTAATAAATTTTAAGAGATTGCCAAAATTATTTGCACGGCATGAATGGCATGAAAACAAATTTGGTGTGCATCTCCAGTGAGGTTGAAATTGAAGGTGACCAGATAATAGTTGTAGAGAAGTACTGTCAGGCTTAACCTAAAATTGAGTTCCAAATAAAACATTCATATGATCATAATGGAAAATTCATATTTTTTTCCACAACACTTCGCTCAGCAGACGCTGCAAATGTATGAGGCGTTAAAATAGAGCGTTTATTTTTAACCTTATGTATTCAGATTCTCAGAATAATAATGTGAATGATATAAAAATGATTTTTATCTGTAAAGAAATGAAAAGTTTTTTTACAGATAAAAATCTGTAAAAAAAAAAATTACGCAACTTATATACAAAAGAGAGAAATTTCAAATAAGTATAATTGTGAGGAATCGACTGTATTAAGTTGTAGAAGCTGTATTAAGTTCACGGTTGTGGTCACTCCTGTGTTGTCTTCAGCAGTAGAGTGTATACCAGGGGTGGCGAACCTTTATACACCAACGTGCCTCTAAAAAATTGCTTAATGAGGTTATAGACGTGCCGTCAAATAATTTTGACTTCGTGATTATTGGGAAAAGAATAATACTAAATACTATCAACTCAAAACTCTTTATTTACATTGAAAAAAATACATTTTGCAATGTCTCAGTTATACAAGTATTTCAACTTAAAGTAACATCAGTGTGACTTCTGTTGTTGCAGATTAGACGACCAATAACTTATATTAGGTTGTAAGATATTAGTTTAAGCAGGACTGTTGATTTTTTTGCTAGTTATTTATTGTTACCTTGTATTTTACTGTAATAATTGTTTTTTAGCATTAATTTTTAATTTTTCTATTAATAATTGTTTATTATTTTGTTTGTTTTTTGTGAATTTTAATTTAATTGTTACATATGCTTCATAGCGTAATAGCATTTGAGTAATAACAATTCATTATGTAACAGCAATTGTGATCGGTTGAGTGCCCAAAATATTGTGTAGCGTGCCATAAATGGCACGCGTGCCATTGGTTCGCCATCCCTGGTGTATACGTTGTGTGTGATCGAGACTGAGTAGTAACGGTGCGAGGAGGTGGATAATGTTGCAGTCACAAAGTAGCAAGTCAACTGCTCGACCAAGGACCATCCATCGAGGTGTGCGTGTTCATATCGCAGTAAGCGCTACTGTCAAGATAGGCGTGTTCATATCGATGTGGGAGTTTCTGTCAGGGTTGGCATGTTCACATCCCGCCTGGGTCACCAATGTGAGGAGCGTATAAATAGACAATGCCAACATTCATCTATGAAAAGGCACCCCAACTTGGAAACGAGTTAACATGTCTTATATACTAGTGATTTGGAATTGTATTTCTGTAGTGGTAGATACACTACAGAAAGGAAGAATAGTGGATATGATTATATTGATAAATATATGATATTGATGATAATTATATAAATGATATATTGATGATACTTATATTAATAAATATGATGAAAATAATTATTTTGATTAATAGATACATTTTTCTCTAATTATATTAAGGTTGTATTTAATTCTCCTTAAGTTCGATACAAAATTTTAACAATTAATATATTATTTAATATAATTTAATATGTAATAATTTATATATAATAATATTATATTATCTATATATATATTTCTCTTACACGGCGACAAAAAAAGCCTCATTACAACTCCCCGAACGGCAACGCTAGAAAATCTACCAATGATTGCTGCTAAAAATGTCACATGCCAAATCTAGCTGAGGTGGCTCAACATATAGCGCTTTTAAAAACGGAAAATGAAATAACCAGAGAGCATCAGCTGCGGCAATCTCATACTATTAAGCTAGGCAGAAGTGAGTAGTCTTTGTCGATAGATCTCTATTTTAGTATTTTGTCGAAAGCGCTTTTTTTCACGAATTTATATATTACGAATTTATTTGACGATTTTTGATTTATATCACGAATTTATTTGTTTTATTATTGTTATTAGTTATTCATTGAAAAATGAGTCTCAGTCGTGCTGTTACGCTTTAAGATTTTATACTATAGCACATTTCTAATAGGTTTAACGAATTACATGTCATTTATTTGAATTCAAATTTACTTTATGACTTAGTATTTACTAAAAAGATGTATTTTTTTTAAAAAAAAAAAAAACGTTGTCATATGGATTTGAATGATTTTTTGAATCCTTAGAATTTTGTGCATTTGCAATGTACTTAAGTTAGTAGCGAGCGAAGCGAACTTGGTCTGCGAAGCAAACCATATAAGATTGCGTAGAAATTTTCGGTGGTTGGCGAGCGTTAGCGAGCAGGGAGCGCAGCCCACTAGTATATAATAATATATATAGTTATATATATAATAATAATGAATAATAGTTTAATATATTGTTTATGACTATAATTTTTCCATAAAATATCACATTGTTTCTAAACTTCAAAGTTTTCAGACACTTCGCATAATATATATCAAAATGTGTAGCCTTAAAAATAAACAAAAGAAAAATAGCTAAAGAAACTTTTATAGTATTTTTCACTGGCATTCTCATAATTTATTTCGTATACAAATAACTACCAAAAATAGCTTCACAATTGCTTCATAACCATTTATTAAAATTTAGTCACAACACGTTAGGAAAAAAAAATCACAACACTCACAAATTAAATATATTTATGCCATAAATTCGTCTACATCAGCTAATGAAAATACTCAAGTTCCCTAGAAATTGAATTACAGTTATGGTTAGCACCTGTAATGAATATCTTACGCAGAAAAAAATATTATAATTTGAGTATACGAGTAAGATCTGAGCCGATCAATATTGAAATTCCATTATCAACACCTTTCGTACAAAGCGGATACAAAAACGAAATCAAGCTATCTCGTTTGAAATTTACTAATATATTCAAAACACGAACTTTATCATAATAAATTCTAAGCATCGCAAAAAAGGTATTGTTAGGCAAACTTACTCCAAAATTTAAATAAAGAAAAAGTAATGATGTTTGCCAGAGCCTAATAAAAATTTTTTTTATGATTATAGCAAAAAAAATCAACATCATTTAGAATGCAAATAGTCAAGCATTTTTAATCTTAGAAATTCACATATCGGGAACGTTTTTTTACTCTCATAGTTATCTTTAAACTATTAATTATGTCATCTGAATATGTTTACGTAGTCTTATTTTTATATAGCAATATTCAAATTAATTAGAATATTTATCCAAAACTAATTTTGAATATGCTGATTAGATAATAAGAATGGGAAGTTATTTTAAATATTTTTTATCGATTGAAATTTTTAAATAATGGTCATGATTTAGTAATGAGAACAATTTATTGCTTATTTTTTTGATTAAAATGTTTATACAATAATCATAATTTCTAATGAGAACTCAGATGAAATTTTGAAACAATAATCGTGATTTCAAATCAGAACATTACATAAGAAACAACTAAATGCTTGAAGATTTTTTTTAAAAAAATAGTGTACAATGAGGGAAAATACATATGACCTCAATAACTGTTAATCTATTTCACGTACTAGGACTTAAATCTTCTTAGTTCGAGAACCTCATCGTCTAGTACGCTAATTTTTTGTATAAACGAAGTCCTAAGTCACAAAGGCAGACGAAAAAAACGTTCTTTTTCTGAATTATCATGCACTTTTTTTGACGGGTATGGAATCCTGACCCTCAAAATAGGAAAGGGGTTGCCGCAAACTGGAAGCGATGGTCCCCATAGTTTGGTCAGGAGAGCAGTTTTGATCCCTCAATGTCAATTTCCCTTTTTGCGCATTTCCATGCATCTCAAGAACTGCATAAGCGAATTGAAAACTCTGTACACGTAATTTTATTTTATAACCGTCGTTGAAAAGCCGATCCAATTTTTTAGTTTTTCCACTACTAATTTAGACTTATAATTTTGAACCCAATCCAGAAGACAAGGGAGTTCCTGGATCAAGTATTGGGAGAAATTTGCCTTCGTGGAAGATTTTTCGATGGAGCTAACCCGCATTTGCGTTATATGAAGAGGAAGACCACGATAATATTCCATGGTTAGTTTGACAGCAAAGGGACTCTCACCCATGATCTGTCTACCACTGAGGATATTTTACGTCAGCACTGCGGTTGGTGCAAGTCGGATGCGGATTCATATCGACCAACCATCGCGAGGATTTGAACCCGGTTCACCTCATTGAAGGCGAGTGCTCTATCACCTGAGCCATCGCGGCTCTTGTACACGTAACTATGAAATTCCTTCCTCCATGCAAAAAATAATAATAATTTTCTTTTTATTTATTAAATAACAGTCGGAATTATCTGAATTTTAAGGCACACAAATTTTCACATTTTAAAGAAATACATACTTATATGCCCGAAATATAAAAATGCGAAGATTCAGTCGAATATTTCCGAAGAAATCAAATTTTAAATCTACGACATTTTTAAAAATTAGATTTCTCAAGAAGCTTCGCAAATACGAATTTTATAATTGTTGTCAATAGGGGGCTCATAAAAAAGTACTCGGGTTATACTAAAATACGCAAAAAGTAAAAATTAACATTAAGGGATTTTGACTGAACTTTTAGGGACAAACTGAACATATTTTCCACCTTTCGTAATATGGAGCTAATTAAGTTCTGGCAGCAAATGGCTCAATCAATTCTAAATTAGTTCATTTTATGTTACTTTGCATAAATATTGGGATTTTTATGTAATGAAATCGCCAGTTAAAACTCGATGTAAGTGGGACGGCAAATTACTAAAATCTCGCCATTTTGTAAAGCTTCGGAGACACTGTTTAAAATGCTAATATTAAAAGATATAAAAACTTATATTTTAACAAACTGAAAATTGATACCTTCCGGATATTTCGTCATTTTAAAAAAAGAGAGAGACAGAGAGAGAGAGAGAGAGAGAGAGAGAGAGCGGCAGAGAGAGTGAGAGACAGAGAGAGTGAGAGACAGTTAGAGAAAGAAAGAGTTAGAGAGAGACAGGCAGACAGATAGAGAGAGACAGATAGATAGATAGATAGAGATAGAGAACAGGACAGGACAGGCAGAGATACACTTTTCTACTACGAAGCAATATTATAAAAAAATTTATGTATGATTAATATTATACAAATAATGACAGGGTGGAAGACGTTTTTATTCCTTTTTGGTAACAATACAGAACAGGTAACTATGAACATCATTTTACCTATATGTGAGGGTGACCAGCGTCCAAGCTGCCACCATCCTTTCAAACGACAGGGTTAATTCAATCGAAAAGTCCTTCACGAAGGCAAATTTCTCTCAATACTTGATCCAGGAGTTCCCTTGTCTTCTGGATTGGGTTCAAAATTACAAGGCTACGGAGTTGACCATCAGTAGTCGTAAAATCTTCAATTCAGTACCAAGAAAACTGTCGCGATTGTTTTTCCTAAAGCCAATCGGGTCTCAAGACGACCAACTATAANGTAAACCCAAAAAAGTGGGTCTGCTGTTCGGTTCTACGGTTATAAAATAAAATAGTTGACTAAAATAAAAGGACAATGTGTATTTGCCTATAACGACAAGCTCACTAAGATGACATATCCGTCTCCTATTGTGAATTATCGTTATAGTGAGAGTTACTCAATTTATATAATTGAGCTCCAGTTGCTCCATTAAGAATCAATTCAATCGAGGTCAAAGATCCTAAACTGAAAAGATTTCAAACAAGTTAGAGAGCCGACAATTATCCCCATATCGCCAACCCCATTCACCTGGTCGCTTATTAAACTACAACACATCATCAAAGCAGCACTAAATAATTAAACCACCGAAATCATCACCCTCCATATAATTATGACAGTTGTAAAATGCATCGGCGACTGAATGCTTCTCAATGTGGATTTCATTCATTGTTATTTGTGTGATAACTATGCGTACACATAATCCTATATAATGCGTCTTCCCCTTTCAACCATGTAATTACCGTGTCCTCCACACATGGAAGGTATACTTAGTGTGAAAATGATGCACTTATTTTATGCAGAGAATTCAATCTAATGGAAATTCAACCTCTATTTATTTAGAGGGGACACAAATAGTTTGTGCTCCAGTAATCATAAAGTATACAGATAATTGGAAATTATTTCCAGGTTTGTAAACTAATCAGTTTGGAGGAGGGGCATAACTATGGATATTGATTCTGATGAAAGATCAGAGTTGATGGTCAGATTCAGAGTGGTTTCGGAATTGCTATGTAACGTAACATTGATTAAACTTCATTTGTTTACAACAAACTCAAAAAATCTTCAGAAATGAGTTTTTAATTTTTTTTACATTTTATCAAATATTAAATACCTTTTATGAGTAGTATGAGCAATAAATAAAAACTATAGAGGTTATTCCAGATGTGGCAGATCGTGCGTATTTGAAATTGTGTAGTTTCTACATAATTTTGTGAATTTGGAGAAATAGAATCTTGTTTTTTGTAATTTGTGAAAAATCACAAAGACCAGTGGACTGTACAATTTTTTGTAAAAGGTCCTGTTTTTTTGTGAATTAGTTAAAAATCTACTCGTAATTTTCTGATGGCTATAGTTTCTGGTTTTTCTGTAGATCGCGTAACATTCTACATCGATTACAGATTCAGAAAATTTCAGATAATCACAATTGTAAAATCAGAACCTTGCACAAAAAAAATTTAAACAGACCACCTGTTTTGGGGATTATCACAAAATCGCTAAAACGGAAATAATTCACAGAATACGCAGATTTTTTTTCTCAATTCCACGAAAATGATAATAGTCCGGTATTTTTCTTAGATTATCACAACAGAAAATAAAATAAATAAATGAGCAAACATTAAAAAAAAAGTTGTAAACTTAAAAATTAAGAAATATTTTTGACTTTTTTTTATATAAAACTAAACGATATGATTACTTTTTGTAAAACGTTGTCAAACGTCTATTCGTTGTCAATTAAGAGGAGAAGCAAGACAAGTAATTCGTTTCATTTAATAAAAATAAGTTTGGTGTATCGTGTTCTGTTAAAAACTAAACAACATAAACCACTTCTGAACTATTGGGTGCATTCATTCTGCAATGTTATATATTTTAAGCAAAAACCAAAGAACTCCTAAACTGGAAGTCAATCCGGTCTAGTTTGTTAAAAAAAAAAACATTCGGTAGCTTAATTACTTGATGAAAGCAACACATTGACAGTTTTCAAGTTAATTAATTTCCTTAAGTTAAAGGAGCGTCCCTGAAGATTCGAGCTTTGGAATCTGAAGAATCATTAGGAACCCAACATTCCTTGTGTAATGACGAAAATATTCTTAAGTAACCACTCAAGAAGGCTGAAACCGCAGATTTCCCGAAGTATAATATGATGGAGAATCGGTTGCATCTATTTAAAGTAATTGTTTTAAAGCATGCGGGAAAACAATATAACGCGATAAAGTGAGAAGTTGTAGAAATTTTTGAATTTATCTATAATTGACGTTTTTAAAATAGGGTTAAGATAATTATAAGGCTTTTGGAATCATTTACCGAGCTAAAAATACACTGCAGTTTTTCTACAGAACTGAAGTAGTTTGGTAGCTTTTCTACAGTTAACTGTAGATTTTCTGTAGTGCAATCTTAACTGTAAAAAACACTGCAGTTTTTTTGCAGCTAATATACAGTAATTTATTTTTAAAAAAACTTTTAGTTATTGTTCTCAAAATTACTGTAGTTTAAGTGAGATCACTTTAAAAATCATGAATTTAAAAAAAAAACTGAAACTCTAAATTCGTGGTAATTCTGCAATAATTAAGCAGTCATTGTTTCAGAAGTATATTTTCTGATGACTCTGCAGAAAAACTACAGTTACTTTGAATTGTTGTAAAACTGAAAGTCCCCAATGTCTTCAATCTTGCTTTCCTCGTTTGGTAAATCAACCTTTTTATAATGTTTACGTCTTTTTTTTAATTGTATCTCAATTTCTTATATTTAGGAAAAAATTCTAAACCTATATATTGATAACGGAGATAAAGTACACTGTTTATATTCATAAACGAAAAATTCATAAAATACATACTTGAATTTATTGTAATTGGGTATAATATGAAAAAAACACAACTACTTCCACTCCGAAAATTTTAATTGGAATAATATTTATCTTTCAGCTTAATTAATAAGCTGAGTTTTAAATATGTTTATCAGATTCATAAACTTAGATAAAACAACAAAATAAATTATTTCAAAGGGAACTAGACTAATACATTTCCAACCTGACTAGTAGCGACTTATAACAACACACTTCGTTTAATGTTTACTTGTTGCTAGAAATCAGGTTCGCAGAAAATGCTGTTTACTAGTTAAATTTAGTAGGAATAACACGACCTGTGACGTAGGCTATAGTATACCCAATTATTTAGAGTTCGATGCACTAAGGTGAGCCATTGAATTATATAAAAACTTGGTAGTTCCGGTAGTTGTCAAAGATTGAGATTTTATTTAGTTTTTAAAATTTTATTTTAACGGTTAGGGTTTTAAAAGTTGCACTAGGACTAGAAAAAGGTTGGACTATGTTGCACTACTTTCAAGGATTTAAATTTAATATCATTAAATGTAATACCAATGCTCTTTTTCTTACCCTTACGCATTCAAATGTGTTGGCGAAAAAAAAAGCGTGAGAAATAATAGAGCTTTTAACCCTCTGACGATTCTGCATGCAAAAAGTCATATTTTAACCTGCAGTCTTCTCGGCATAGCAAAACCGGTTTATTTCATGTTATTAGATAGAGAAATAGTGTATCGGGGAGAAACTTTCTACCACTTTTGCCCATTTGCTAAACCTCCAGGGGGTTTGATCAAATCAAATATCAGCAATTATTGAACAATTTTCAAATTTCATTCTAATGAGTTGTAGAGGGAATGTAGAATGCTGGTAGATGGTAAAGGGAATCCATAAAAATAAATTTTATTCAAGGTTGTGGTATTAAAAAGTTTACAAATTACATTAATGATTTTTATTTATTGAAAAATGATTTAATAAGAAAATAATTTGGGTTTCAAGTTATAGGAATTAAGTTATGCACATTTCAGAATGACACAAACTGTACGTGTATTATGGCAACATTAGAGTAGATCACAAAACATTACGAAGATTGAAGAACGCCAATGCGATTAAACGTGGTGAGAAGTATATATATATATATATATATATAAGTANAGAGTTACACAGGGATTTAGCGGATGTTTTGAAAACCGCTGGTCCAGAATGATCTATGCGAAATCTACAGGGTGGCGCAAGAAAGCAGGAAACTTTTGAACGTTGGCAACACTGTAGTGCGGACAGTTGATCGGAACCGATAGTAGTCGGAATCATTTTCGCAATCATGCGACATTGAAGGAACGTTTGGAAAGCTCGTCGCTTCACATTACAGTGACAAGCACGCGAGCCTTATTATCTTAATCCACTCCGATCTTATTTTCCTTACATCTTAAACTCAATAAATAAAAAAAAGAGTATCGCAGATATCCATAAACAGGCTCTAATAATACATGACTATGTTACCGTAAGCGTATAAGCAGACCTTACAGCGGATTGGAAACAGTTGGCGAAACTTTCTATCGGCGTTAAATTTCTATCTATTTTTCCATTTTGAAAAAAATGAAATTTTAACGAAAAGCACCTGCAGAAGCGTTTATTAATTTATTTACATATTTATTCATCATGGCTAGCCGAGGAGGAGAAAAAGTATATCGAATTGCGGTTTAGGTTAATGTAATTTTGTTCTCCCACCACATTTACGCGTTATCATCGCCAATTCCAACTGCAATCGCCAAGTTTCCAATCTGCGGTATGGTTTGCTTATACGCTTACCGTAAATGGCCGAAATCAAGAGAATGTGGACTTTCGCCGGTGAATGTCAACAATCACATAGTTGCTTTGGTGAAAGTCCAAAATATTCGTTATATCGGATTTAATTTTAATTTATTCGTTGATATTATTACTCATATTCGATATTTCAATATCTGTTGAGAATGGATTAGGAGAAACATCAATGTTCAGAGTACCGGTTAAATGCAAACCGGGCAGTGGCACTGAACCTTAAAGAAACATCGATGCATGACATACCGGGTAGTGGTACTGAACCTTAAAAAAACATCAGTGTACCGGGCTGTGTAACTAGACCTAGAAGACCTTTCGGACATTTACCAAAACGACTAATGTGATTGTCAACATTCACCAGTGGAAGTCAAAAACCACCCAATTTCGGTCATTCACAGTAACAGTTATATTGCATGTCTACAAGAACATGTCATCTTAAGAAAACGAAAAAGAAAACCTTCCTGTCATTTAAATAAGTATTTTAAAATTTTAAGTATAGAAAAAGCAATTCCATGTAAAACAAGAATAAACCGTAGGCTTTCAAATGCTAAGAAAATGTATTCAAAATATCATAATGAAAACAAATTGTAGTGGGGATTTGCAGTGGGGAAGTAATCCTGACATACTTTGTTTGTATTTTAAGAATATTTGTTTCAAATTCCTCGCTGCTCTTCTCTATTCTGCGCATTCTCCGCAAGATTAAATAACAAGAAAAGTATCAAAAAAGTTAAAATTTAAGAACGAATAGTTTATATTTGTTTGGAAAACAAAAATATGTATTTTTTAAATGCAAAAGCACTTAATTATATATAATTGGCCCCAGTGCCATGTGCAGGTATATGGACAACAGGGACAAAATATGTTGCCCATGAAAAGAGAGTGAAAGGTAAAAAAAAAAAGAGTCAATTCAATTGAAACAAAAAAGAGCGCTTAATTCACATCTTAAATTTCTTATGAAGTAAATAAATGAAAATTATTTAAGAATAAAAAAAAGAGTTATTTCCAATAACAATTTTTTTTTCTTTTTATCCTAAAAGCAAAGAATGTTCAAAATTTAAATATCTTAAATTTCATAGTTAAGTTTTTTTAAGAATCATAATTTATTTTTCATAAAATATTTTGCTTGAGAAAAAAAAAATTTACCGACTAAAAAAATTAATCTTTATCGTAAAAATTTTAATGGCTTTAAAGTCTTAGCGTCTTCAGTTGTCGATCAAATATCCTTTTTGAGATTAATTATTAATTATTTTATTAATAAAATGCTGCATAGAATTTAAAAAAGAAATTTTTTTTACACATAACTACTCTTTGTTATCCATATAAAAACGTAATCAAAATGAAAAAACTTTTGTTTTAGATTTTTCTCTATAAATATCCTTTTGAACTTTCACTTTTTTTAATCACAAACGAAGGGAAAAAACATGTGAATATGTTTGGAAAATCCGATAAAAAACATTTTTGTTTTTACTTACAAAATATTTTGTTTGACAAATTCATATATGTGTAATTAAAAATTGAACTTCACTTGTACTTATGAACTTTTTTAAAGTAATTATTTCAATTTTTAATTTCTCAGAATTCTCGTGGAATTCAAAACCATTGGACTGATGACAGTTTAAAAATTGTATGGGTCTTATAAAGAAACGTTTATGAAATGAACACAAGAACAACTAGTAGGGAATGTTTGCGACGGAAAATGTTAAAAATTAAATTTAAGAATATTCTCCGTGAGTTTGACTTGAGTTTTATTTGAGACAATGAAACTTGTATACATTTAAAAATAGTGAAGTAAAGAGCTAAGTTAATTTAGCTTGAAGTTAAGAGAAAACAATAGTTCTGAAAGTTAATCTGAAAAAAAAATTTTTTTTTCTTTTTTTAATTCCTACTATTAGTTCATACTCTCCCTATACATATACATTTATATATCTTGTTCCAATTTTCAATCGTTAATAAAATACTTTTTATTCTAGTTCAAATACATTTTTTTAAACTTATAGTGGATGACCTTTGATGCTAATAGTTTTTTAAATATTAATTCATTAATAAAATTTAATTAATTAATTTTAGTTTTATATGGGAAATTTTTTTAAATTATTTAATAAAAAAGTAACTAAAATAAAAATTTTCTTTGTTTACCTTTGTAGGAATTGACTTTAAATTTTTGTTTTTCTATATTACTTGTTTTAATTGCAAATATAAAAATCTTCACCAACAAAAAATAATATCCTGCAGCTTAATTAACACCATAATGATTCAATTCCAATCCACTAGTACAGGGGTGGCGAACCTTTATACATCAACGCGCCATTTTTCTAAAAAAAATTTTTAATGAGGTCATAGACGTGCCGTCAAATAATTTCGACTTCGTGATTATAGGGAAAATAATAATGCTAAATACTATCAACTCAAAACTCTTTATTTACATTGAAATAAAATACATTTTGCAATGTCTCAGTTATGCGCATAATTCAACTTAAAGTAACATCAGTGTGACTTCTGTTGTTGCAGATTAGATGACAAATAACTTATATTAGGTTGTAAGATGTTAGTTTAAGCAGGACTCTTAAATTATTTTTGCTAGTTATTTATTGTTAGCTTGTTTTTTATGGTTATTAATTGTTTTTTTAGCATTAATTGTTAATTTTTTTTATTAATAATTGCTTATTATTTTGTTTGTTTTTCGTGAATTTTAATTTAATTGTTACATATGCTTCAATTGTGATAGGTGGCGTGCCCAAAATATTGTGTCGAGTGCCATAAATGGCACGCTTGCCATTGGTTCGCCATCCCTGCACTAGTATATAAAACATGTTAATTCGATTCTATCTATGGTATCTGTGGAATTAACAAGATTCTATCTATGGAATTAACTACTGGTATCTGTGGGGAGAGTAGTTATCGACCGTGTCAACCTTCTTTTATGAAAAGGTACACCACCGTAGAATCGAGTTAACACGTCCTATATACTAGTGAATTGGAATTATATTTTTGTAGTAGTAGATGCACTACAGTATCTGCTTATTGAATTCTATCACAGATAAAATTCTAGTGGGGGAGTAATGTAGCGTAACTACCACTACAATCATTCAATTCCAATTCATTAGTATATAAGACACGCTAACTCGATTCCGACTTCAGGTACCATTTAATTGATGTCGATTTTCGGTAGCCAACACCCTTCAATCTCAACAAATAAAAGAATGGAAATAATGATCGAATTATTGAATTCCTAACTTATTTAAAAGACTAATTCCAAACAGAAAATTTTTAACTAACAAACAGAATAATTATATCCAACTTAAATAATAAATTTTGATTCGTGATCAAGAATATATAGCAAGAATTTTATGATAAAATTTGATTTGAGGAAAATATTTTTACGTAGTTACAGAACTTGAAGCATATATACAGTTATTTATGCTATCTAAGAAAAAAATTAGAAAAGGGAATTAATTTTTATAAATTTAATTTCAATTGTTTCATAATCGGCGATTCTCTAAAACTCTAAGAATTGCATAATGTGCTGTTTATTAAAAACGCATACATTTTTAGGCAGCTTCTTTTCAATCCTTGCCCCAAAGCGTAAAAATAAGCATAAAATTAAAATTTCAAAATAGCGATTAACCTCTTAACAATAATTACATCAAACCTGGAAAATGAAATATCATGTAACTATATTACACGTAAAACAAATACCTAATTGCTAACCTGAAAAATAAAGAAATCAAGTGCGAAAATAAACATTACCTAATTCGCTTATTTTTTCACTATTTAGTCCCAAGAAACAAGACTTGAATTAACTTTTTCGAATATTCCATTCGTCTTCATAGTTTATTTATTTCACTTTTTGATTCAATTAGCTACCGATAAACTAACTTGTTGCCATTTTAATTACAATTTTTATTAAAGCAATTTTTAATGGAATGTAGATGAAATTCTTCAATCTTTAATATTTAGATTATGCCCAACATAATTCGAGAAGACTAAAACAAACGAATAAAAAAAAATATGGCGAAAACATGACGACGAACTTGTTTGGCGCCTTGTCTTCGCAGAATTTATGTCTTGAATAATGGCATCACCCTATCATCTGAAACAACAAAAAGGTCGTAAATTTCATCCAACACGGGGCCCAGCCTATAACATCTCCATAAAGAGTGCCGGCTTGCACTTTATTGGCACTATTGATACAGATTTAAATATTTCCGGAGCCCTAATATATTCTTAAAGCTCCGTTAAAACAGTTTATCATTCCTATTTAAATTCTATTTTTACGTCGACAAGTTACCACTCAATTTTGTCATAAATGTCTTCCATTTTAAGAACTTTTAAGAGCCATAATTTTTCCCTTATAAAATAAAATATTGCAGGAAAAGAAAATAAGAACTTTTTTTTTCATCCTTCTTTCCTTTGGAACAACTACTTCTTCTAGTCTTACGCAGCTCTTAAAATACATTCAATTATGTGGAATTTTCTCGTGATATATGCAAGCGCTTGTAAAATCTTTTAAATCCACTTTCCTTTGTAATGCGCTGTCAGTTGAGGATAAAAAAGGATTCCGATGACAAGATATATCGTGGTTTGGGATATCGATTTCTATACTTTTTTTTTTTACTTGTCTAGGAAAAAGAATTTTAAAACTTTTAATTAAATTCGGGCATGTTGACGGAAAAATAAAATTCTTCTGCCAGTGTCAGATGGAAGCCTTGACAGAATACAGTGAACTGTGTTTTTCTATCTAAATTGCCAAGCATCACAATATTTTAAAAACAAAAGAAAATTTTTTAATGCTTATAGATATTCGAGGACGGATGGAGCTATTTAAGATTTAATAATTAATTTCAGTTAATTGGGTAGTTTTTTTTATTTTATTTTAGGGCGATGTAATTATTTCTTGTAATAATACACTGGTGTGCAAAACTTAAGCATCAAGTGCGTTTTTTGTCATAACTCTACAAGAAATCATCCGATTGACATGAAATTTGAATATAATGTACATTATTTTATACTTAAACGATGGTAAAAGAATAATGGCGCAGAAATGAATATAAAGCTTAAAGTAGGGTATGGAACAAAAAAAAGGATTTATTTGACATATAGTGGCGTTACACATGATTGCCTGAAGAAGCGTAAGTACAACTGGCAGATGTTCCCTAGTATGGGATATTCCCTCTTCTTACTGTAATTGTTGCTTGGCATCGTCTCTCCAGGCTAAGCACCAGATTATCCAGGAGTTCTTGGGGTAAACGTCTCCATTCCTCCTTCAACGCATCTTTCAGCAGATGGGTGTTACCAGGAGGATACTGTCATGTCGCAAGACATCTCCCTAATGCATCCCACACATGCTCTATGGGATTCAGATCTGGAGAGTAAGCTGGCCAATCCATTCGTGTGATATCTTCACTTTCCAGTAGCTCTTGAACATTAGCAGTACGGTGTGGCCGGGCATTGTCATCCATAAAAATGAAGTCTGGTCCAATGGCCCCTCGGAACAGACGCACATGGGGTAGGATTACCTCATTGCAGTAGCGGTCTCCAGTTACAGAACCTCGGTCGAAGATCTGAAGCTCAGTCCGCCCGTTCAACATAATGCCACCCCAGACGACAACTCCAGGACCACCGTAACGATCTCTTTCCGCGATGTTATTGGGATGAAATCGAGCTCCAACCTCTCTCCAGATCAACTGACGTTGAGAATCGCTTGTAGCACTAAAACGACTCTCATCTGTGAAGAGGACGCGACTCCATTGATGAGGTGTCCAGGTTTCGTGTTCTCTGCACCACTCTAAACGGTGCCGCCGATGGCTAACTTTTAAAGGTATGCAGCGTTCAGGACGTCTAGCAAATAAGCCACCTTTGTGGAGGCGTCTGGCCACTGTAAATCTTGATACTTGTCGTCCTGTGGCTGTGCACAGTTGCTGAGATATGGCGCTCGCTGACTGAAAACGGTTTCTTTTCGCCTGGAGGACAATGTAACGGTCATCTCTTGGTGTTGTTTTCCTTGGACGGCCACCACCAACCTTCCGAACAGCTGTACCAGTAGTTTTAAAGGCATTCCAAGCACGAGAAACAACACTTTTGTTGATCCCGAACTCTTCGGCGACACTGGTCACACTACGCCCCTCCTCAAGCTTCCCAATCATTCTTCCTCGAGTAAAGTCGTCTAAATGATTTCTTGAAGACATGTTTCACAAAACAAATCACTTGCACTTGCAGCGAATGTCTTTAACTACGGTGCTCTTCATCTTTTTATCACAGCTCTGACCTGCGCTAGTCGACCCACAAGGTTTACGTACACTTCCATCACCTACGACGTTTTATTTCTAAAATTTGCATACAAATAATCTTTCTACTGAATTACGTGCATATTATACTGCAATTTCATGGCTATCTTATACTTTGTTGGGGAGCTGTGGCCGAAAAACCACTTGCTGCCTAAGTTTTGCACACCAGTGTAAATAATAACCTACAGGTTTCCATTTTTAATCATAAAAATTGCTTCATCACGAAACGTTTTATCCTTAAAACAAGCCTTTGCTTTCTGTCGATTTAAATAATTAGTCTTCGCAAAACTATTTTGAAAAATAGTGTTGATGACGTCATTAATTCATAATTTTTTAAAATACAACTCTTTGAAAGGCACTATTGACTTTGTTTTGTTTGTTTAACAGACAGAGATCACTGGTTAAAAAAACATACTTTTATAGTAAATTTGAACGAATGGTTTCTTTTCTCAAAAAAAAAAATCACAAAAAAAGATATTTTACAGAAGACAACTGGTGCATCTTGGGAGTCCTTACAAAATCACAAAGAAGGCGACATTTTTAAAAAATTACTGGACAGACCTCTTTTTCGGGAGTAGAGGAGATTTTAAACAAAATCATATAAAAAGGACATTAAGACTGGATAGACAAGCGGTGATTGAGATTTTTCTCAAAACCGCAAAAAGAGGACCTTGCACAAAAGCTCGGATAGATAATTTTTCGCAAAATCACGAAAAAATAGGATCTTTCACAAAAGATTGAATACCACTGGCAAATTTGAAAATGTTTCATAGAATCACAAGAAGAGAACTCTTTATTTAATTTTTTTTTTTTTGTAACATGCACAGAAATATGAGTACATTTTTTCTTTATGTTGAAAAAAAAACAGGAGCTTTAACAAAAAGATTTGATTAAACTCTGGTTCAGTCCTGTTTTTATTTTATGTTAAGTTTTAAAGTATCAAAGGAAAATTGTAACCCATTAAAAAGTTTGAGTTATAATGAAGGCTGCTTTAAAAATAATGAACGTCACTTTTTAAATAAATAACAATCAAATAATTAGATTGTTATAAATATCGTTCTTGTGCAAATTTTTCTGTAAAAAGTACATACTGTCTGAATACCTGTTCCTCGAACGGATATAAAAAAAGCAAAATATTAATGAATCGGTATTGATCCCCATTCAGTTATTCAATTTATAGAAGATTTTGCCGATTTTTTTTTATTAATTAGTATTTCCTGGTGACTTTACGCTATTAGATTGAACAAAACACGCATTTAGAAGTTCATGCTTAACTACATTCATCTATTATCCCTTGGCAAGAATATCGCAGCCATCTCGTGATAGGCAAAGGGACCAGCACAAATCTTACAGAACTTCTCTGTCAAATTTTGGCTGATAATTTAAGGAGCTGTAGTTCAAAACATTGTGATCAAAAGTCCAAATGACTCAAAGTTCAAAAAAAAAATGATAGTTTCAAGATACGAAGCCTTAAACATAAATAGTAATTCTCAATTTTCTATAAAATTAGCCTTATCCTACCGAAAACACACGTGGTCAGATGGTTAGAAGCCTGGATAGTTGCTGATATCTCCATTCCATGCATATCCATGAAACTTGAAATGTGTCCAATCTCCAAGTATCCAATCCCCAGTTCTACGCGCTTTAAGCATCCTTTTACCACAGTGATCACTGTCGTATGTTTGAGGCTCAGTACCTCGGAAGCTATCCAATTATGGGATCTTTGTATCGAAGAGAACTTTTGATCAGAACTGCAACATATTAAAATTCCAGCCAATTTGACAGAGAATTAGTTTGCATAAGATTTGTGCAGTTCTTTACCTAAATTAAAGAAAACATCCTGTATCTGAATTAATCAACAAACCAAAATTAAGTAAATTATCTTGTATCTAAATTAATCAACAACACGAAAATTAAGTAAATCATCCTGCACTTGAATCAATCAACAACACCAAAATTAAGTAAATCATCCTGCATCTGAATTAATCAACAACAACACGCCAATATGGTAGGTCCTCTTTCCAGTACCGTAGTTCTTGAAGCACCTGCCATATTGGCCTATTGTTGTTGATTAATTCAGGAAATCTCTGTAGATAAGTTTGTTTTACTGTGTGAATTCTGTAATGCTCTCTTAGTTTTGTAATGTCATTATTTATTGGTGATTACCACTTAAAAAAATTTAAATCCATTTTATTATAATTTTACTAAAGATTCATACCCTAACAAGGATTTATTTCGATCAGTAGCGCTGTTCAGTTTCAATTATATAATCTTTACTTTCGGGAAAAGATTGGGTACGCAAAGTTAGTGTATGACCGAGTACTAACATCGTTTTTTTTAAATTTTATAACAGTCGTTGAACAGCTGATCCAATTTTATGGGTTTACAACTACTAATAATCAACTCCGTAGCCTTGTTATTCTGAACCCAATACAGAAGACAAGGGAACTCATGAATCAAGTATTGGGAGAAATTTGCTTTCGTGGAAGACTTTTTTGGTGGAACTAACCCGCATTTGCGTTGCATGGGGAGGAAGACCACGAGAACCTCCCACTGTTAGCCTGACGGCAAGGGGACTCTAACCCATGTTCCGTCTACTATTGAGGATATTTCCCGCCAGCACTGCGGTCGGTGCAAGCCGGATGCGGATTCCTATTGACCAGCCATCGTGGGATTCGAACTCGGTTCACCTCATTGTAAGGCGAATGCTCTATCTCTTGAGCCATCACGGCTCACTAACATCGCTTATATAAATTCGATTTAGATTATTAGGTTTAAGGAAATTTTAAAAAAAAGCTATTGATGCTGAGAAAGCTGTGAATTAAAAAAAAGAATAAAAATACATAAAATAATTTTAAAAAAAACATTGAAATAAAATGACCGAAGAGTGTGTATAAAGAGCCAATATAACGAAACAGTTATACTAAAAAAACTTAAATCCTTGATTGATGTTTTTTTCCCCAGATTCAGATAAAAACACATCAGATGTTGATTGCTTATATTATTATTATGTGTTTTATTATGTAAAAAAAGAATAAAGGCTGAACCCATGCGCAAAAGCGTTCATACTCATCCCGCGAAAGCTGAATGGGGAGCAAAGGAAGAAAAAAATTGCTTTCCCATGTGAATTTCGTACATAATATTCTGAAATTGCCTTATAACATAAAAATGTCCATTGATGCAAAAGATCGGGTGACTTTGACTTTTTTCTAGAAAAATATCATCTTTAAAAAGTATCGCATCAATCACCTTTTCAAGAATGATGTATTGTACACAACTGAACATTGAAAGTCTTGATTAAAGCTGACAGTTTCTGGGTCGAACAGAGTAGCTCCTACAGGACTTCGAGTCTCACTTATCCGTCTATCCCTAAATAATCTAAATTTTTTTTGTAACATTATAAGTTCTTCTATGCACTTTAACTATTTCTTTGAATTAGAAATATACCAAGTTATCAATGAATTTACATTAAAAACGTTTTCTTCACTAATTTTGATTTTAAAAAAAAATAGCTCATATGAAAAATTTAATTTTTGGCATAAAAATAAATGCTTTTATCATAAATTGGAAACCTTAGCTAACTGTTATACATTTAAAAAAATAGTGAAATAATAATATTTTATTGTGAAATAATAATAGTTAATAGTAATCTTTTTTAAAAGACTAACAATATCATAAAATAGCTGATTTAATAGCAAATATTATATATGAGATTGCAAAGTTAAAATGATTAGTCGATATCAAAACCAAAAATTATGAATTAAAGTCTATTTAATTATAATTTTCTTTGTAGTTTGTCAACTACTGTTAAGAAATCTCTAGCAAATCTCAAAAATCCATAACTTTGCCTGCGACCCCCTTAAAGTCTTTAACCCCCCTACGATCACCCACGTTCGTAACTTATGCTCTATATGATGTTTTATGTACATATTCTATATCTCTACTATCTCTAATATACGTATATCTCAATACAATGCTTTATATCTTTGCTGATAGAGAAAAATATATATTTTTTTCGAAAACTGTATATATATGTACATGATTTTTTTCTCATTTATTCACTAAATATTTAAAAAAAAATATTAAAATCGAAAATCATGTGAGAATGTTAGAAAAGAAAAAAGAATTTTTACTATAGCACTTCGTAAATATTTTTGAACAGAAATTAATCTTTTAATACTAAACTTTTTTTCTAACTAAAACAAAAACGTTACTTTCAAGGAGAATACAAAAATAAAAGATGCTACATTATTAACTGCACGTTTTATACGTAACATCATAGATAAAAATATGTAATGATAGCTCAAAATTACTTATTTCGAAAAAATCAAAAAAATCATCGAACAAATCAGAAATGTTCATTTCAGATTTGTTTGAGAAACTTTAAAAAAAAAAAGAAAAAAAAACGTAAGCAAGAATTGGACAATTAATTACTTTCACTTTTCGAAATGATTAGTGTTACATTCAAAATGTCCAGTTGTCGAAAATATTACTATCCTAAAATATTTACGTTACAATATCAACAGAATTAAACATAGAATGAATACATTTTTCAATTAGAATTCATTTATTATTAACTTTATTTTTTTTCAGGAACTGTATGTAAATTGATATGCATTTTTCATTCATTTATCTACATATTAAAAAATTAAAAAAAGACTAAGTGCAGTTTTTACGGTCGAATTATTTAGTTAAGACTAATAGTTAAGATCAAAGAGCGATTCAGCTAAGTTGTTTTTTATGATTCTTGATTAATGTTGTTACTATGATAAATTCTTGAATTTAAATGCTCCGTAACGTTTATTACTTACAACGGTAGCAATAAATCTCCAATTTATACAAGAAAGTAGAGATTTACCCAGAAAAATAAGGAAAAAAAAGGTTCTTTAAAGTCATTTGTTATTCCGAATTTTAAATGTATTGCATTTAAATTAAATATGGAAAAGGAGACTTTTTAAATATAGTTAATAAGAATGAGCTAGCATTCGGAAACGTCTAACTGTTTTTTATTTTATAAAATATAAGAATAGTTAAAATGTACATTAAAGATAAACATAATTAAAATTAATTGTTACGCTATTCAGTATTTTTCATTTGTCTGAATAGCGCAGATTAAAATTATAGATAACTATGGAATAAATTTTTTTAACTTTTTCTTATAAACACTAATATATTGTGATAAATCAAAGTTATAGAGTGTTTTAGTTCTTTCTCCTTTGCATGGTTAATAAAAGATGTTATGATGTGAAACTTAATCCTTTTTTTATATTTGTTATAAAATTGTAAACGATTCCATAATCATTTGAATATATGTCGATAATAAATATATGTTTTGGATCGCTTCCAATTGGATGAAATGTCATCACGTGACAAAGAAACGATTTCACGTGATCTTTAAGGTCACTTTCATTGGTTAGTTTGTGAAAGACTGTTGCAGTTAATAGGAATTGAGAATCGGCTAATTAATCATATTCGATAGATTGAGATCGTTTTCAATTTGTTTCAATTTTAAACTACTTTAAAAAAAGAGTTCGACGAAACAAAAAATTAAGAAAAATAAGCTTTGGACAACAGTCTTTCGCGCAGTTATCACTGTTGTTGTTATAGCATTACTATTCGTAGCACTGTTGGCAATCTATCTTGTCTATGCAAGCTGCAGTTATTGCAACATTTTACCACTTGCTCTACCGATGAAAAGCCTATGCATGCACAATGTCCAACCGGAGCGAATTCTTGGAGCTGATATCATAAAGCCTTGCACGAGGGAAAAACACGTTATCATCGTGCAAAAGGTTTACGCTCTATCTCTTTGATATTGTTAACATCCTTTTAAATTTGCATTTTATTTCATGTTTCTTTTAAGTCAAAATCTTAAGCCAATTTATGTTAGTTTGTACATCCGAGTCCCGCAGTAGACTGATCGTTAAAACATGGCTCTTAGTAGATCACCGAAGTCAAGCATCACTGGATGCGGTCAGTGTGGGGTGGGTGACCACGCGGATCAGTCTGCGTAGGGACCGAGGATGTGTGGTACTGGCTCTCGTTAAACTATTCTACCGTAAAGTGCCCGACTTGGCGTGCAGGCTACCGAAGCGGAGGTGCCATACCCTGTGCAGAGGATCAACATTGCGATGGCACGTCTTCTGATCATCCTCATAGATATTTCCCATACCCCATTGTGCAGCTCTAGTGCGACGTAAATGAACTACAACAACAACAACTGTTAATCCGATTTTTATAATTCAACTTTGCAGCATTCTGGTCGGAGGGAGGGGCAACGGATGGCAATTGCTGCTATGCGCGCGCAGTAGTAGCGAAGTTTTACAAGTAGCATACCCTAAGAATTAATGTTCAATTTTAACCTACTCGTGCATGGCAGCTTCAGGAATCTCCCTGGACCAAATCATTGGTCAGTCCATCGACCTATTGTGTTGCCATCTTTTCGTGATCCAGCTTTTTTTGTTCTTGGTGTCCTCTTCCTTTGTACTGATGCAGTCATGCTTCATGTCAATAGTATTTCCTGGATGCCCCGGGGGAGGGGGAGGGTTAAGCCGAGTTATACAAAAGGTATACCCACTGCAATTTTAAACAAAGTTAGAGCCATTTACTGGGATTTGTGTGATCAGAAACTCTTGCAAAAATGTTTGGTAAAACCCAAATGAGAGTTTCAACTGACTTTTCCGGAACATAATTCAGAAAGAAACATTTGTTGAGCTTTTTTACACTTAAATCGGGTACTTAAATGTCTGTGTTACAATTTAGTGTTGGTGCAAAGGAAATTCTGTCTGTAATAGATATGCTAGTAATACCCAAGAGTATTTTTTTCTGTCAAAGGTTTCTCGAAAGTGGATGGAACAAGGTTGATTGATGCCAAGAGACATTCCATCCCCCATTGGAAAAGGATAACGGAAAAAATTTGATAGGACTGAAAAAAAAAAGAAAAACTGTTCTATCTTAAAAAATTGAGGATTCAACGTATAAAGTTGGGAGATTTTAATTTATTTGTGCTAATAAATAAATTATAAAAAATCATAACTTTTAAATGCAGTTTTCTTAAAGGATGTTGTTTGCAACAATTGTGAAACGAGGGATTATAAATTTATAACCGTCGTTGAACAGCCGATCCAATTTTATGGGTTTACGACTACTAAGGTTCAATTCCGTAGCCTTATCATTTTGAACCCAATACAGAAGACAATAGAACTCCTGGATCGAGTATTGGGAGAAATTTGCCTTCGTGGATGATTTTTTGATGGAGCTAACCCGCATGTGCGCTACCTGGAGAGGAATACCACAAGAACCTCCCACGGTTAGCCTGACGGTAAGGGGAATCTAACCCATGATACGTCTACCACTGAGGATATTTCACGTTAGCACCGTGGTCGGTGCAAGCCTGATGCGGAATTCGTATCGACTAGGATTCGAACACGGTTCGTCACTTTGGAAGGCGAGCGCTCTATCCCCTGAGCCATCGCTGCTCAATAGTATTGCAATGTAATTTTTTGTACTTTTACAGTGTACTATTGATGTTGGAATGACCCAAAACAATGAAAATGTTTGAATTATAAACTTTTTATGGCCATTTAAATAAGTTATAACGCTTGTTTTTCTTAATAAAATTCATGGTGGAACAAGGATTAATTACTCTATCTTGGCTAAAAATTCTAGAATAGCTTATATTTTGAGACATTTTGCAGATAAATATCAAAATAATATATAAAGTTTTAAAAAATTTTATTCCATTGGTGAACTTTTAGTTTAGAGTGTCCTCCGTTTGGAGAATTTCTTGCCAAATTTAATCAATTTTTTAACTTTAACACTTTTTTTCATTTATTCTTTTACAATTTTACGTATTTGTTTAACTGAAAATAAAAAATAAAATGTCTTGAAATCTAAAAATGAAAAAAAAAAAAAAGTTGTCGAAGGTACTTGGATACCTTCAGAAAAATTTTGAAAAACGATCCTTTAAAAGATGAGCAACAGGGGGAAAAAAGTAAGATTTATATTTTAAAATGTAGAGATTTCGTTTACATGAGACAAGAAAATAAAAATCGCCAAGTTTCAGAATATCAAGTCGTTTTCCGTTTCGAAATTAAAGTGGTTCTTTTTACGATATCCTGCATATTTCTTAACTACTTAGCGTTTCGTTTTTAACAAAAATTTTTGTTTTGTTTATTGTATTACCGGTCTTGGACAACCAATGCAAACAAGATTAGTTAATTTTTAATAGTGTATTTCTTAAGAGACTCAGTACACTATTTGCTTGTTTGGGTACACTACTGTATACATTATTGTGAATAAGCGAAATTTATGGTTGTTGACTTCCACCGGTGAGTGTTGACAATCACATAGTCGCTTTGGTACTAGGTCTAGTTAAGTGCCTTTGCCCGGTATGCCCTACATCAATGTTTTTTTAAATTTAAGCGCCACTTCCCCGTATGCATTTAACCGGTATTCCGAACACTGATGTTTCACCACATCTATCCTCAGTAGATATTAAGATATCGAATAAATGAAATAAAATCAACGAATAAATTAATATCAAATCGGATTTAACACATATTTTGAACATTCACCAAAGCGATTATGTGATTGTTGACATTCACCGGTGAAAGTCGACATTCTCTGGATTTCGGTCATTGATGGTAACATATACACTATTACTATATTAGATTATTTGCTGCTTAATCAATGCCGGTAAAGCACATACAGTTGTGACCACAACACAGGCAGTCACATTTATGTGACCACCTTATGCGACCACCAAGGTTGAAATCGAACTCTAAAGCGTGAATCATTTGCAAAGAAAATCCATTTTAGAAGACTAAAAGGCTCAGTATTCCTGCTCTCTCCTATCTCCAACCCCTTGGTTACCTTGATTCATTTTTTTTTATTCTTAAAAATCTCTATTTTCAAGGGGGGGGGGAAACATTGGTCATTCTGTATTTAAATTATTTTAACGTGTTTATCTTACAGTAATGAGAGATTACCAGGATTTTAAAAATAATCAACTGTTCTTGAAAAAAATTATACTTCAGAATTTGGAATGCTTAATACAAAAAGGTAATAAATGGGACATTATTTTACTTCCTAACAATATGTAATGATGACCTTAGAGTTAATAACAATTGGAAGAGGTTTCAATCTTTCGTGAGTCTTTCATAACTTTAAAAATTAATATTCACCCTTGTGCAAATTTAATAACAACAAACAAACTTTTTTTTTCGTGTTTTTTAAAGAAGATGTTTTGGGGTTGTTTCGGTTACAATGAGGTTGGACCTTTGCAGCCTATTGACGGTATGATGCGTTCTGAGCAGTACATTACTATTCTGGGTAAAAAAGTTGTTCCAGAGTTGAAGAAACGATACCCTGATGGAACAGGGATTTTTCAACAGGATTTAGCTCCTTGCCATACGTCCAAAATTGTCAAGAAATTCATGTCTGAGAATCAAATTGAGACAGTGGAATGGCCAGGGAACTCTCCGGATATCAATCCAATTGAGAATCTCTGGGCCATATGCAAGAATCGCCTATTAAATATGGACTGTACAACTATGGAGAAGCTAATTACCGCGTTAATTCATGTGTGGTACAAGGACACAAATATTATAAATGACTGTAAAAAATTAGTGGAATCCATGCCGAATCGTGTCCAAATGTTAATAAAGTGTCGTGGAGATCATATTAAGTACAAAAAATTTTTGAGTTTGTATAAATTTAAATAAAATAGCATTTTCTCTTAGTTTTCTGAATTTATTGAGTTTGTTTCAATTAATTTGCACAAGGGTGTATATATTTAGCGAAATTTAATCACTTTCTCTTATTTTCCTCTTTACTTTATGTATTCAGTTTTTTTTTTTAAAAATCACTTTCTACCCCAAGTCAAGCCGATCTCAGTAAAAAGAAATATTTTTACAGCAATCAATAAATACTCCTTAGTTAGAGCAATAATAGTGAAATATTAATAGCATAATGAAGCAATAATAATGAAGCAACAATAATGGGAAATAATGAAAATGGAACTAAACATTATAATAACTTTAAAAAAGTAGTTTTATGACTGCGGCTTGAATGCAACCCGCATAGAATTTTTGCAAGTTAACAGTTAACTTAATTATGAAATGTTATAAAATATAGTTTTATAATGTTATATTAAAACTTCCATAGTATTCTATGCTCATTCTTCAACAATTCTTCTTAATTTCAAGTTCTTAAGTCAACAAAACAAAATCGAACATAAAGTAGAACAACTAAAACAGCAGCGGCGATTTTTTATTATATTTATTTTATTATTTTTTATTTTATTTTAATTATTTTATTGTATAAATTTCTATTATACTTATTATGCTTATTTATTCTGCTATAAATATTTTCCCGACACTTATCCGTAAAATGCGTAATGGGAGCATTTTGAATGTTTAGTATTCATATGCAATCATTGCTAACGTTTTACGCTAACATTGCCTTTACGAAGGAGCTGTGGTGGCCCAGAGGATGGAGCGTTCGCCTTCCAATAAGGTGATCCGGGTTCGAATCCCAGCGATGGCTGGTTGATACGAATTCCGCACCCGGCTCGCACCGACCTCAGTGCAGATGCAAAATATCCTCAGTCGTAAACAGATCACGGGTTTAAGTCCCCTTGCCTTTGGGCTAACCGTGCGAAGTTTTTCTCACCATGTAGGGCAAATGCGGGATAGTTCCATCAAAAAGTCTTCCGCTTGATCCAGGATCTCCCTTGTCTTCTGGATTGGATTCAAAATTTCAAGGCTACGGGGTTGAACATTAGTAGTAAACCGGAAAATGGGTCGGCTGCTCATTCAATCAAATGGATCGGCTGTTAAAGAATTTTTATTTTATTTCGACTTCCATAAAATAAAAATTCTTTCATTAAATTTAAGTTTATATTTTCTGGAGTCAATTGACAGAAATGCATAATGCATAACAAAATGCTTGCGTTCAATTTGACCGAATTGTTTATTCTAATATAATTTACATTTGCTGAGTAATTCACTAACATAAATGCTTCTCTGTACTCTGTAATTAAAATAATATAACTATTTTATTTTCTGAGTTAACATTTCTAGAGTTAAAACAAGCATTACACGCAACATTTAAGAAAAAATCAAAACATCTCACCATAATATTTTTTGCAACAATTGCTGGAAATACCCATTGTTGCGCAAGTGAAATTCAATCTATTTGTTACAGCATATTTACATATTTTGCATCACGTAACTGTCTCTTTCTAAACTCTCTGCTTCTGTGAATAAGAAGCATTTTAAAGCCAAATGCTTCATATTCTCGAATTAGCATTCTATTTATCCGAAAGGAGGTTGATTAATCCTTTTGACGAGCTCAAGGACGTGACGAATTCTGATTATCCGCTACAGTTTTCAATGCCGGACACTCGAAATCCCGGTGGACACTCCTTAGTTTGAATGCAACGGCGAGTTAGAAACGAACAGGCGTCGAACAGTGCCAAACATTTCGATGTTATGCGCTACAAATACAAACAATCTGTTGCTACTCATACTAACACCCCCCTTTCATAATGGGTAGTGAATAATTGGCGCAACCTGTCCAAACATGCTCGAATGTTTGGTGAATAGCGAATCGGATATTGGGCTCATCGCCATTAAATCTTGATATTGTAAAATAAATGGGGGGAAATGCTTACATTTTCTTTATTTCAATAGAAATATTTATTTCTTAATCTCCTTGTTAAAAAGCTTTTATCTTGAAATCGACTCATTTCAGTTTAGTTTGATTAGAATTAAATATACACTTTAATGATTTATCATAAGGGCAATTATGGAATTAACACTAAGTGTTAAAATTACTAGGAAAAAAGTTAAACAAGTTTCTCCTCTTACATTAAATAATAAGATGAGAACTATTGCTTGTAAAAGATTGAAATAATACTAGGAGGCTCTGCCCCCTGATCGCTAACGCTCGTCAACCCCCGAGAATTGCTACGCAATCCTATGTGGTTCACACCGTGAACCATGGATCGCTGCGCTCGCTCGCCAATGAATACAATGTTCTAGCACAAAGGCATAATATATTATCATCAAAGACATAGTATTTTATCATCAAAGACATAGTATTGTACTTATGTAGAAGAATTCTACCAATGTTCTTATTGGCTTTTAAAAAAGTATATTAGCTATTTAGATTGTACATGGTGAAAAAATCAAAACATTAGCTAAATAAGAAACATATTAGCAAAATAAATTATCAAATATTGCTTCACTAATATTCTGCATTTTAAAGCGTGAAAATTCAATGCATAAATAAACGCGAAATATAAAAAAATTCAATGCATTCAATACAAACACTTAAACGTTTTTTAGACGTTTAGGTAGCTC
>NC_092205.1:95214859-95218123 GCF_043381705.1 Parasteatoda tepidariorum
TTTAGAATTTTCTACAGTGAAAAGTTTTCGGAACTTCAGTATTCAAAAAAGTATACAAAAACTAGACGTTAAGAACGTATCCAATGAGCGAGCAAAGCGAGCATTGGATTGCGAAGCAATCCGAAATGAACTGTGAAAGCAGTTCCGGGGGTTGGTGAGCGCCAGGGAGCAGGGGGCGAAGCCTCCTAGTATTAAAATAAATGTATTTAGTTAGTTGGGGATAAAACTAGATTTATTAAAAAGGAGTTGAATGTATGAATAAAACTTTTGTTGAAGTTTTGTTAAATGTGGAATCTCCATTGTTGTATTATAAATTATATTACTATTACGCTTATTGAGAAAAAATAGGCTTTAAAATATTATTGGATACTCTGTATCCAATAATATTTATTTCCATATAACTATGGAAATTTATTTCCATATAACTATGGAATATTTATTTCCATATAACTATGGAAATAAATATTCAATGAATGAAACCTTCAATTCTAAGTGATTTATGTTATCCTTTCGGCTTGGACATATTTTATTGCGAAATCATAACTTATTGGACATATATAATGTAAAAATGGGAAAAACATACTCAGAATTATGTGAAAATAGGTAACTGTTTAAGCAATTTGGTGAAAAATTATTAAAACCAATTGTCATTCGTGTCTTTTCATGGTGTCATTTTTTGTGAATTAGGGAAAATAAGGTTTCTGTTTTTATGAAGAAATAAATAATGCCCTTTAAAGAGTTGTAATTTTAAAATTATGAAAGACGTCATCGATTTCGATTTTAAAATGAAAAATATTGTGACGATTCCCTTTTAGAATAAACCCGGACTCTCTAGAAGATATTTTAAGATATATTTATTTGTGGAAATATTTTGTAAAGGGACTGGAAAGGAAAAATACCGATTCTTTCGAAGCTACAGATACTACGGATCTCTACCGATATTACGGAGATACAGATACTATGGAGCTCTACAGATACTACGGAGCTCTACCGATATTACAGAGCTCCATCGATATTACGGAGCTGTGGATTCTACGGAGCTATGGATACTAAGGATCTCTATGGATACTACGGAGCTTCAGATACTACGGAGCTCTACCGATACTACGGAGCTACAGATACCAAATGATACTGGCGAAAAGAAGCATCAATGAAGATAGATAACTTACATTTTTCAAGAAATATCAGCTAAAAAACTTTTTATTTAAACACACTAATATGATTTTAAAATTTGTTATCATTGATTTCAAAAGTTATTATTACAGTCATTTTACATATTGCTATAAAAATTATACTAAGAGAATGATAAACAAATAAATAAATAAAGATAGAGAGCATGTTTTGTCCTTAAAATCCGTATCATTTTTTCCGTATTTATTCGTTAGAGTTCTTAAGAACGTCTTAAACCTCATTGAATAAAAGAAGCAACACCTCCACTTAATTTTTTTCCTTTTTAAGTTCCGACATAAACTCAATAGCATGATGGCCACCTGAATAAATACACCCAAACCTGTGGCAGCACTTTTACATCTTATTGATGGTAACTTCATGAATATATATTCTATAACTTAATCTAGTTTAAATCCTTTTCCAATTTTTAGTTTTAAATTGAAAACGCCGCTTCGTGTTTATACGATGTTCTTCAACAATGAATTCCTCTGGGAAATATAAAATGATTTTAACACGAGATCGATACCTAATGTCATCTTTATTAACAACATTTTTGTGCACTCCTTTTGAAAAAACTCATTTTTCATTCGATGACAGAAAACGACTTGACGGGAGGGGAGGAAAAAAGTTTAATGGAAAAATATTTATCAGTTTGTGTCAGATGTTAAGCCATTTCTATTAAAAAATGCTGAGTGCCTTTCATTAAGATGAATGGGAACGTACGTCGTCCTAACATTTGAAGTTTGGTTCCTTCGATTTGAAGTATATATATTCTTTCCTTGGAGATTATTTGATTAAAAATATACGACAAAGTTTTTTTTCAGAAAAAAATATTAATTTATCTCGCTCAATTTATTAGTTTTTTACATATCGTTAGTTTGTTCTTAATCTTTAAAAACGTTTTGTAGTATTTTTTTTATGTGACATGTTGGAGTTTGGAAAATACTTTCAGAGATGCTTTGTATATGCAGTGGTATATGTGGTATATGCTTTGTATATGTTCCCAAAATTGAAAAAAAAAAATAAAAATGATAATTTCTTTCAATAGCTTACAAAAGAAATAAAATATTTTAAAAATTATTTAAGGGGGCATATACACCTAGATAGGTCAGAAAAATCAATTTTTTCCCCATCTAATTATGTTCTTCAATGTTTCGAGAATCATAAATCAAAAGATTAAAACGAAATTCGTCATAGTTTCATTGTAAACATTAATAATGATGAAGCGCCCCAAAATGGCAGTTCAGCAGGTTTAACCAAAGATTGTACAAAGGTGAAGATGGTAAACTTGCGTTAAAAAATTCATTGACAGATTTGCCAAAGTTTCTAAAAAACGCATTACATTTACATGTATTGTTCATTATGAAAAAATAAATGAGAAGACAAGCAATAAAAACCCCAGTTTTTTTGTTTTTTTTTTCTTCAAAAAAATATTTAAAAAAATTTATTGCAGGCATTTTTTTTGTTGAAGATACTGAATGAATTATTAATTGCCTTAAGTTAAAGAAGAATTAGACTGATAATTTTCAACTGTCCATGCGAATGAGATATTCGATATTTTTGATGTATTCGATATTTTTGACGAAGTCACAGCCGGTCTCTCAAGAACAGCGTAAGTTTCCTCCAAAGGGTTTCCTGAGCGAAGCTAATATCCTGCTTGACTTATAACAACAGGGCTACATCCCTGTTACCATCTTTAATAATTCAGTCAAAAGCCATAATAAGTTATCAAAAGATTCATTTAAAGTTAGGCTGGTGGTTATATTAGTTCACATCCCCACTCCACAAGGGTGGGGGTGTGGACGAAACAGCAGATGGTTCCGGCAGATGTTTATTGGAACACGTTATTCAGCAAGAGACATGTGAAAACATTCGGTCTCACATTAAATACTAACAGATTTGGATGTAATTAGGTTCTAGTCGTACATACCTTGTAACTCTACGCATTATGGAATATCATTTAATGCTTCCTAATATGGAAGTGAAAGAGGGACAAGATTCTAAAAATAACTCCTCCTTTGAAATATAAATCTAATTATGATTCAATGGTATGTTTTCAGCCTTTAAGTCCCAAAATAAAATTTCTATATTATA
>NC_092205.1:95218344-95225434 GCF_043381705.1 Parasteatoda tepidariorum
GTGTGTGTGTGTTACAGTGAATGACAAAAATGGGTGGTTGTTGACTTCCACCGGTGAATGCTGACAATCACATAGTAGTTTTGGTAAATGTCCGAGATATATACGAGGTCGAGTTAAGTGCCACTGCTTGGCATACATTTGCCCGGTATGCCTTACTTTAATGTTTTTCGTAAGGTTCAGTGTTACTACTCAGTATACGTTTGATTGGTATGCCATACATCAGGGGTTTCCAACTTACATGAGGCGGCGGGCCACAATTAAAAGCACCAGTCAAATGGCGGGCCGCAACTTTATCAAAATTTTATATAGGACTCTTTTATGTTTGAAGGAACATTAAACATTACTCTCAGATTTTTATCAAGTTGTATGAAACAAACGTATTAAATTACAAATTTAAATTAGAAGTAGATTTTTTTGGTGTAATATACACGATTATTTTTGTATTTGAATAAATATTTTCTTAAATGCAAAACCAGAGAAATAATTTTTTTTTTACCGTTGATTTGTTAAATTTCACAGAAACGAATAAATTAGGTTTTGTTTAACGAAAGTAAAGTATTTTAAACCCATATAGATTTTTCACGAAAATAGTCCGCAAAAAATGACAACTAATATATTCTAGTTCGCAGGCCACAAAAAAGGCTTTGAGGGCCGGATGCGGCCCGCGACCGCCAGTTGGCAACCACTGCTATACATCAATGTTTTTTTACGGTTCAGCGCCCCTGCCCGGTATGTCCTACATTAATGTTTTTTTAAGGTCAGGCGACACTGAACAGTACACATTTAACCGGTACTCCGAGTACTGACGTTTCTCCTTATCTATAATCAGCAGATATTAAAATATCGAATAAATATAATAATAATATAATAATAATATCAACGAACCAAAGATTTTAATTGATATCCAGATGCAGTTACACCGCTCTAAACTCAATGTAAATAGATTACACCATTAAGTTTTTAAAGAAATTGAGAGTAAACGTTCCAGAAATTTTCTCCGATTCAAAAATAATAAATTTAAATAGTATTATCATTTGGGTACCTTTGAATTCATATCAAATTTAAAAATAAATATAAAAAAAAGACAAACTATAAGTTGCCAATTTATATGAAATACTTAAATTTAAAAAAAAAACTCTTTCAATTTAAAATGTTTCGTAAATGTACTGAGATAGTACTGAAGATAAATTTTTAAGAATCCAGAATTAGAGTCATCTTAACAAGCATAAAATATATGGACAAATTAATTTCTTTTCATTGCTGCGCTCTTTAGTGCAAATGAAGTCAAATCAGGTTTTCGATGTATAAGATCAAATAGTATAAGAAGCATTCAAATTCGTTTAGTTGAGATCATTATCATACAAATTAGATAAAACTTGGTGATATCCCGAACTAATGAGGTACAGCTACTAATTACTCTCATTAAGCTACGCCAGTTAAAAATGAGAAGAAAAAAAAAGACTCCGGATTCGAAGAGAAAATTAACAGGATGACTTATGTATTATATTTACAAAACACATAAAAGGAAAAAAATATATAAACTTAATTATAGAATTTATTTCGAACGTTGAAGTGCGAAATGATGTTATAACTGAATGGAAACTCAACATTTCTGGTAATAAACTTGGACTACAAATATTTTAAAAGAATATGAAAAAAACTTTTAGACTGTTGACCATGTCATGCGAAATGAGTACCAATTATCACAAATGGTTGCTTCAACTTCGTTGATTTGGAAAACGCACAAGGAGTTAAACAATGACCACCCTTAATATTTATTTTCAAAATTTGTTAAAAAACGTTTTTTTTAATTATTTACGCACTAGGACTACTAATGAATGAATAATTAAAGGGGGACTTACCAAAATTCGCCGAAATACTAGCAATGAAAATGGAATGAAAAACATTGAAAACCAGTTTACTCAACTTTGTACACCAAGAAAAACATGGATGGTTAAATTTACCAGAATATGATAAAATTTATCGTGTTTCTAATTCAATAAGAACACTAAAATTCTCGGTAATTTTTTACGAAGTGCTTTGGTAAAGATTTTGGTAAAATTAACAACAATATAAAGTTTAATATTATGTGATAAAATTTGCTAAAGAGGTATTAGTGGGTAATTATATCATCTTTCCTTGAAGCATGGCAGAAAAATATAATTTATTCCGTTAAAATTACTCTTCAGGTGTGTATTTTGTAATAAACGTGCGGTAATGAGAACTAAAATTTTGAAAAGCAAAATTTCCTGTAAACCGTTACTATCAGAACGGAAGAATTACCAAATGATTAGTTTAAATACCGTAAATTTTGGTTTTCATTACTAAAATCATGTTTTGGTAATATTTTTTTTTACCGAAATGCTGTTACCAAACTGTTTGGTCATTTTAATAGAGCGTTTTTTTTCCTCCGTGTATGATTAACTTTGAAAGTCTTTTAAATAATTACTTTTTAAATAATCAATCTAGCGGAAATTATATAAGTCTTAATACTTGTTTTCAGGTTTTCTTCAATAATGATTATTTTAATTTGGTGATCGCTTTCGATTTTTTTGGGGTAAAATATATGTTTGCAACTTCTTACCCGAATGAAATTTTAAGCACTTTATGACGATAACTAACAGATACAAAATTACAAAATTTAAAAAAACGTTTTTTTTAACTATATTCTTTGAGTAAACAAAAATGAAGAATGTGGAAAACAATTTAATTAATATTTCAAGCCCCGAAAAATTCCTTACATGTTTCGTTTCAGGTCTGCAAAAATGGAATAATATTTTAGCTTTATTTAGTTCACTTCTTTCATTTTTACATGAAAAACGTAGTATGTAATATTTTATTACTTTCTTAATATTAACATTCATCGGATCTTGCTTTGCAAATCACATGAATTCGCCTTCTATAAATTTAAAATGGATTAGTGGACGAGTTATTCAAAATTATCTGCAAGAAGCTGTGAATGGAGTTTCTAATTCACTTCTTACATTTATTTGTACATGAAAAACGTATTATGCAATATTTTATTATTTTCCTAATATTAACATTTATTGGCTCGTGCTTTACAAATCACATGAATTCGCCTTCCATAAATTTAAAATGGATTAGCGGACGAGTTATTCAAAATTATCTGCAAGAAGCTGTGAATGGAGTTTCTAATTCACTTCTTACATTTATTTGTACATGAAAAACGTATTATGTAATATTTTATTATTTTCCTAATATTAACATTTATTGGCTGGTGCCTTACAAATCACATGAATTCGCCTTCTATAAATCTAAAATGGATTAGTGGACGAGTTATTCAAAATTATCTGCAAGAAGCTGTGAATGGAGTTTCTAATTCACTTCTTACATTTATTTGTACATGAAAAACGTAGTATGTAATATTTTATTATTCTCTTAATATTAACATTTATTGGATCGTGCTTTACAAATCATATGCATTCGCCTTCTATAAATTTACAAATGGATTAGTGGATGAGTTATTCACACGTATCTGCAAGAAGCTGTAAATGGAGTTTCTAATTGATAACCAAAATAGGCATAATCACTGACGCCTATGCGTGTGGTCACAATAGAGTGAATTAGGGACTTGTGAGTTTCTGGATATATTATAGATTTCAAATCCCAAGCATAACTCATGCTAATTGGATCGCAGTCTCCAAAGCGAACGATTACAGTATAACTAATGTTTAAAGCTAATCTCACAGTGTGTATTATCTATAAATCCCTAGAGGTAGATACAAAAAGGTCAATTGATACTTCTGCAGTCATTAAATAAATAAAAAATTATGTTTATTATTTTATAATAATAATAATTATATGTAAGCGTTTTGCATATTGGAGTAATAATTGAATAATTGTATATTTCCTGCTGTAGTTATTATAAAATAATTATGTTTTATCCGCTGTAGAAATTTATACAGGAATTATGTAATGTCTACTGCAATAGAAACGCAATATTTACGTTTTTTAAGTAGTAATAATAATATTACAATGGGTATGATGTTCATACTTTAGTAATAATAAAATAAATATTGTATTACTAACATAATGTGAGATAAAAAAGCATAATTATATTTACCCACCGTAGTAGCAGTCAAAAACAATAGCTATGTTTTTAATTTTGTAAAAATAATGCATTAGTTACGTTTTTCAAGCTGTAATAATAAAATAATTATGTTGGCCATGTTATAGATAATAACCAAATAATTATAGTTCTCTATTTATAAATAAAACTGAAATATATTTGAATAACTAATTAATTTACGTCCATTGATACTTTTACAGTCATTTAATAATAGATTATGCTTTTCATCTTAAAATAATAATTATATGAAAACATTTTTCATGTTGAAGTAATAATTGAATGATTATATATTTCCAGCAGTAGTTATTATTAAATAATTATGCTTTTCCCACTGTAGTAATTTATACAGTAATTATGTAATTTCTGCTGTAATGAAAATGCAATAGTTATGTTTTTTAAGTAGTAGTAATAGTAATACAACAGTTATGTTTTTTAAGTGGCAGTAATAGTAATACAATAGTTATGTTTTTCCACTGTAATAATAATAGAATAAATATTGTATTATGACCATAATGCAACATAAAATATGCATAATTATGTTTTTGATTTTGTAAAAATAACACAATACTTCTTTTTTTCATGCTGTAGTAATGATGTTTTAATCCTATTTTCAATGTTGCATCCATAAAAAAAGACAATTATAGTTTTCATACCGTAGTAGTAATAAAATAATTATATTTATCATGCTATAAATAATAATCAAATAATTAAGTTCACCATTTAAATAAAAAACTTATATATAATTCATTAACAAAATAATGAAATTTAACTTAAAATCTACGCTGCGTCGTAATATCAATTTTGTTTTATAATAATATTTCATATTTATGCTTTTAATTTTTTGTAAGCATATTTANATTAAGTTCACCATTTAAATAAAAAAATGATATATAATTCATTAACAAAATAATGAAATTTAACTTAAAATCTACGCTGCGTCGTAATATCAATTTTGTTTTATAATAATATTTCATATTTATGCTTTTAATTTTGTGTAAGCATATTTAATTAATAAAGAACCCACCAGTAGATAAAATGCATAAAATGTGAATATCCATATTTGTTTTCAAATATTTTATATATTTGTTATTTTAACTAACATAATGTATTAATATCTTTGTTAAAATTGTTGTTTCTTCGCTGATAATATGAAATTAAATATTTTGATAAACTTTTGAATGAATATTTACAGAGAACGTGACGGCAATATTATCATCAATGAATCAGTTTATTATCATTGATACGCTTTATTTGCAAATAATGTAATATATATTTATAATTTAGTTAAAGAAACCATTGTAATTATTTAATATCGCAGTAGAATTACCATTATTTGGAATCTGAACTGTGCAAACATAGAACAATAAATGTATATTGTAAATAATATTTCTCATATTAGAAATACACTCTATAACAAAAAAATCGACGCACCAAGAAGGAGTTGTCCGATTGAAACGAAAATTGGTGGATAGGAAGACAATGTACAGAATAGTAAATGATTAAAATATCTGAACAATTGAATAATTTATTACAGAGTTACAGTAACAAGTTCAATAAGGTGTTGACCCGCCTCTAGCCTGGATAACCCAAGCTGCAACACGGCGTGGCATAGACCGATAAAGCTCCTGGATGGTCTCTTGCGGTATTTCCTGCCAAATTCGATCCAATTGTCGAACGATGTCATCAACATTCCGTGTCAGATGCAATCGCCTTCCTATCATATCCCAGACATGCTCGATGGGGGAGAGATCTGGTGATCTGGCAGGCCAAGGAAGAGTTTGACAAGCTAGCAGACAGTTCATAGCAACACGTGCCGTATGTGGATTGGCATTGTCTTGCTGAAAAACCAGCCCAGGGCACTGCAAAAGGAACGGTAGCAAAACAGGTCTTAGGATGTCGTCGAGGTACCGCTGTGCAGTAAGTGTACCTCTAGTGACGACCAAACGGGACCGGCTGTCAAAGGAAATGGCACCCCAGACCATAATGCCTTGTTGAGGGCCGGTGTGGCGTGCAATAGTGAAGGCAGGATCCCCCCTCTGCCCTGTGCGTCTACAAACACGTCTTCGATGATCGTCAGGACACAGTTGGAAGCGGGATTCGTCGCTAAAGACTATGCGTTCTAGTCGGCATCATTCCAGCCATATCTGTTCAAAACATTCATGCATACGAAATTTCAAAGCAATCGAATGATTGCTTTTTTTTGTTATAGAGTGTATTTTCCCATTAAAACTCAAATTGTACGTGAATATCAAAGATATAAAATCTTTCTATCCACATAGGACTAAATTGTTTAGCTTTAAATAGTAAATGGAAAAATATTTTCTCGGAAAATTTAAAATAAAAAATAATGCAAAAAAAAAACTTTAACTACGTGTTATGTTTTAATAAAAAATGTGTTATTTTACTGTTTTCAAAAAACTGACGTATGGTAGTGTACAATTATTATTATTATTATAACGTATCAAGTAAAAATTAGAAATAAATCTTTTAGTTTTTAAACACATTCAGTAACAATACAAAAAAAACGAAAACTAGTTTTTTTTCATACAATTTTAACTCTTTACTTTTATAAAGAATGTGAAGGTTCACGCTGTAGTAATACAATAAATATTATATTACTAACAAATGTTATGTAAAAAAGCATAATTAAGTTTACCCACTGTAGTTGTTGTTGTTGTTAATTTACGTAACACTAGAGCTGCACAATGGGCTATTGGCGACGGTCTGGGAAACATCCCTGAGGATGATCCGAAGACATGCCATCACAATTCTGATCCTCTGCGGAGGGGATGGCACCCCCGCTTCGGTAGCCCAACGACCTGCGCGCGAAGTCGAGCACTTTACGGTAGCACAGTTTAACGAGGACCAATACCGCACACCCTCGGTCCCTACGCAGACTGATCCAAGTGGTCACCCACCCGCACACTGACCGTAGCCAGTGATGCTTGACTTCGGTGATCTGCTGGGAACCGTGTCTTAACGATCAGTCCACTGCGGGAC
>NC_092205.1:95225916-95235667 GCF_043381705.1 Parasteatoda tepidariorum
TCCCACGGACAATGCGACGGATTTAAGGTTATGTCAAGGTACGTCTCTTGTGAATATCAATTGATTGTTAGGTTTTCTCTTTTGAAATTACATTATGACGCATTCACATACATTATTAATACAAATACATTTTCCAGGGCGAGACGATGAGGCAACCACAAGCACTTCCACTGGTTCAAGAGGTCCACGAGGGAAAAATGCACAATATTACCGTGATTACAGAGCACGGAAGCGAGCGGAGCAGGAAAAAGAGTCGTTGATTAGTGATCCTTCTACGACTGCTGATTCTTTTACAATTAACGTCGCAGGTTACGAAGTTTAACTTCTTCCGCGCGGAGGGACTCCACGCACTATTTTTTTTGTTGAAATACTTCTGACAGAGACATCTATATCTTTCATTAAATACAGATCTACGTAACACCCCTATGGCAGAATTTTTTTGAGCTATCTGCGTCTAAGCTCTCTAGCGCTAATATCTTTCTGCAAGATATTTTAATACTAACAAACATATATGCTACTAATTTAAAATAACAAATACGCTGTGTTTTCAAAAAAAAAAACTATAATTTTCTTAAATGAACATGTAATAATATTTAATTCTAATATTATGGGTAATATTCTCGCATTTTTTTCTTTGGGGAGGGGGAGCGCATATTATTTATTTATTTGCATTTTGTAAATAATTATCACAATTAAAAAAAATTATTAAATATCTTGAACTCCGTTGTAGTAATTACCAAAAAAAAGATCTGTGACGAAATCACATAAATCGAATTGCATGTTTCGAGATTAGATTGTTGTAATAAATAATATCGCATAAAAAATATCGGATTTAATGACTATGGAGAAATCAGTAAGTAATAACTTCCAAAAATTAGATAGAATTATTGCCTTCAAAAATAAATACTCAAATGCAAGATTCGAATTTTCGATATCGTTTGAAATATATCTCGATGTTTGAAAACCACGTGAAAATCAATATCAATAACTGCCGAAAAATACAATCGAAACATTACATCGATTTACGATACTATCGGTGTATATTGAGGGCTTCAAAAGGTGATTATCGAAATGCATGATACAGATATTACGTGTAAATTTCTGTAAGAAAACCTGTAAAGAAAGAAAATAAAATTGTTTACTTTTCAAAAAAAAAATCTTTCTGCAAGAACTCTGTAAAGTTCTGCGACAATGTCACCGCGTCGCTGCGATTCCGCCGCTGGGCATAACACAGTCTGCAATATGTAGATTTAAAGCAGGCTACTCTAGAATACATATTCCAAATCGAAATAGTTGCTTACGATAAATATTTTATTTAAGGGTCGGGATAGCCTGGTTCGTGTGGCACTGTACCCTTGTCCAAGGGTTCGTGGGTTCGATCCCTGACGGCCGAAGACTCCCCGTGTAGTAAATGGTGACTGATGTACGTTACATTTGTCGAGTCGCAAAGTCCTCCATGCTCCCATAACAAATCAATACCTCAGGGGGTACTGATCAAGGAGTTTCCTTGTCTTCTGGAATGGATTCAAAACTACAAGGCTATGGAGTTGAACATCGTAAACCCAAAAATTGGGTCAGCTGCTCAAAGACGGATTAAAAAAAATATTGTATTTAAAATACATTTGCTTAGAACGACGATTTCATTGGCTATAATGAATTGATCGTCATAACGAACTTCTACTGCACGGCTAAATACCTCATCGGCTTATACACACAACTAAAATATATTATAATTTTATTGAAACAATAACAAGTTTCGACTTCTACTGCACGGCTAAATACCTCATCGGCTTATACACATAACTAAAATATATTACAATTTTATTGAAACAACAACAAACTTCGAGTCAAAACACTGTTTTCCAAAATCTTGCTCAGTAAGTTGCGTTTAGTCGTAATTAAGAATACATCAACTTCTGATAATGAATTTTTCGGCGAGGATTTCTGCTAACTAGATCTTAACTAGAAAACTTTACCAATTATGTCTCCTTCATTCATTTACTTACTTAATGTAACACTTGTTAAAAATATTTTACTACCCTTTTGTAAAATAACGTTAAAGCAAACAATTATAAGCTTCCTCGTACTAATGGTAGTCAAATATTCATTACGGAAGTTTGGTAAGGCGTACAATTGATAAATTATTTATAATAGCCACTTTTTTTTAATGAAGTCATTTCGTATAGTTTGATTATAAAAAGTTACGGACTAAGGAAAAGATTATTTTGGATATTAATTAGAATAAGATGAAACGTTATTTGATTAAAACTCGCGATTTAAAATGTTATTAATTAAAAATATAAATTAGTTTTAAATAATTAACGAAATATTAATTACGGTGTATAAAAATTACCTTTGTTAGATTTTTTTTATTTTCTACTATTATTATTCACAGTTAATATAAGTGAATTCAATTTATTGATTACTATTCAATAACAGAATAGAGCTAGCTAAAATTTGATATAATAATACTGGAAAGTATATTGCAGCAAAAACAGTGAGGGTTGCCTTTCATCTTTGAAACTAGACCAAAATCATTTGGCACTTCACATTCCAAAAGGTCGCAGCACTGCTTTATATTCTCACAGAATCATCGTTTTTTCTAAATACTTGATGAATCTTCTCTTTATCGGATATTTTCTGTAAGATTCGTTCAAAATAATAATAAATAAAATTAAAAAAAAAACTAATAAAAGTTGTATTCGCCCTATGACGATCACTGGTTGCACATTGGCCAAATGCTTTTTCTTTCTGGATGGACTCCGTTAAACGCCACAACATTTCAAATCATGGGTCGCAAAAACTGTCTCAAAGGTTATTTGTCGTCGGATTGGTTTTTCAAATCCTACCTGTGTACGTGTTTCAAGGCGTCGCAAAATACTTTTCCTTCTTCAGTATTCATATTTATATTGAAATCACCCTCAAGACAGTCATTATACGTTAATAATAAAGATACTTTCAATTATTATTATATAAATACATTAAAAATGCCTGCTAGTGAAAATAAGAAGAAAAACAGCAGCGGTCAGCATAGCAACGCATGCGCACTGTTTACTATTAATCTTAAACAAAGTTGAAAGCCATCAAATCCAAATCAAGGCCCATTTTTCCAATGGGTTAAATATATTTGGCTGTAATAATTGGGAATTTGATTAGATTCTCAGTAATTAAGAATGATTGTTCTTCATGCTTCTAATGCTTAAAGCTGTTTCTTAAAATTAAAATTCAAGTATGCTCTAAACTTCCTAACATCCAATCATACAACTTTTATTATTAACACTATGGTTTTTTTAAAAAATAGTTTGTTTTATAATAAAACCGGCTTTTTTTAAATTTCGACTATCTATTTTTAGTGGTTGAAACAGAAAAAAATTATCTGGTCTTAATTTGACCTGGTTAAAACCAGACTTCCCGATTTTACTGCTCCACAGATCGAATATACGACCCATTCAATAAGATGAATGCATAATCTCTGTAAACTATATGAGGTGTCAAAGCGAAATAAAAAAATAATAAAAATTAAAAAATAAGAGTGTAGAACAAAATACTATGAAAATTTCGAACCATGGAATCTGTTACAACCAGAAAAAAAATAACTAATAGAAATTAACTTTTAATATAAAATAATTGTCAAAAAATAGTTATAGAATTATAATAATAAAAATACTTATAAAGTATTTATGATTAAAAAGATAATTTACATTAAAACAATTTTAATTATTTCATTAAAAAAATATTTATTAAAATTCACTGAAAGAAATCAAATGTCAGAGACAAAGGAATCGTAGCAGGAAGTGAAGATATAATTGTAATAAGATAAAGAGTATCAATAATGGTAAAACAGGGTGCGTAGCCAAATTTTTCAACAAAAAATAAGCACCTTTTAAGCACTCAAAAAATATTTTTAAGGCACTTTGAAATATATCATAACTAGGCAGAGTTGGCAAGGTTTTTGACAATTGATGGTTTTATCCGGTTTTATTTACAGTGACGAAGACGATGGCGTGTCACAAAAGATGAAATTAACAAGAGAAAAGAAATTTTCTATCACTAATAGAGAAAAAAAATTGACAATGTTTATTTCGTCCCCATAATCAGCAAAAATTCCAGAGATTTTTAGATTCTATTACAGAGGGCGGAAAATGAGATTTTTCGAGTCTATTTATGTAGTAGTACTTTATTTACGTCAAACAGTATGGGAAATATCCCTGAAGACAACTCGAAGACTTTCCTCCACCATTTCGCCCTATGATGTGCTCTCGAAATTTGGCAACTTGCGTTAGAACAGTTTTACACGTTGACTGCTGCGTTACCCATATTCGGGTGACAGTAAAGTTTCTAAACGGGCCCTGTCTCCCATATTCGGGTGTAGAGAAGATGCTTATTTGACTACTTGCGAAGGAAACACGTTTGTATTTCATTTTATAACCGTCGTTGAACAGCCGACCCAATTTTATGGGTTTATGACTACTAATGCTCAACTCCGTAGCCTTGTCATTTTGAACCCAATCCAGAAGACAAGGGAACTCCTGGATCGAGTATTGGGTGAAATTTGCCATCGTGGAGGACTTTTTGATGGAGCTCACCCGCATTTGCGTTACACGGAGAGGAAGACAACGAGAACCTCTCACGGTTAACCTGATGGCAAGGGAACTCTAACCCATAATCCGTCTACAACTGAGGATATTTCACGTCAGCACTGTGGTCGGTGAAAGCCGGATGCGGAATTCGTATCGACTGGGATTCGAACCCGGTTCGCCTCGCGAAGTATGTATTTGAAAAGATATATCAGAGGAAGTAACAAAACTATTGAATTGTTAGAAAAGTAATAAAAAAAAATAACTTATTAAGAAACTTATTGCGAACCTCGTAAAAGTTTTTTTTTTTGTTCAGTGCTATTTGTCTCACTAAGAAATAAGTTTTTGATTTTTCTTTTCGAAATTTAAACGAATTAGGGTAAAGATTTCAAATTACACTCCTCTTTACTTGGCAACGATTCAAACTGATCGTGTAAAGTGGCGAGATGAGAAACAGATGCGAAGCAACGGACACAAATAAACAGACATGATACCATGGAAACAAACGGACTGAAATATTATTCTTGTGACCACCAGAGACTCGCATTATTATAATATCGGTTGGAGTACCTAACAGAATACGCTTTGTACAGCGGTACTCGTGGCCTAAAGAAGATTTCACTGTAAACGTGTGAGGCAGTCAACGTGTTAAACAAGGATCGATACCACTCACCCTCGGCATCTTCACATGTTGATCAAAGTTTTCACCTACCCACTCACTGAACGCTGTCAGAGATGTTTGACATCGGTTATATGTTTGGAATCTTGCCTNACTACTAATGCTCAACTCCGTAGCCTTGTCATTTTGAACCCATTCCAGAAGACAAGGATCGAGTATTGGGGGAAATTTGCCATCGTGGAGGACTTTTTGATGGAGCTCACCCGCATTTGCGTTACACGGAGAGAAAGACCACGGGAACCTCGCACGGTTAGCCTGATGGCAAGGGGACCCTAACCCATAATCCGTCTACCACTGAGGATATTTCACGTCAGCACTGTGGTCGGTGAAAGCCGGATGCGGAATTCGCATCGACTGGGATTCGAACCCGGTTCGCCTCGCGAAGTATGTATTTAAAAAGATATATCAGAGGAAGTAACAAAACTATTGAATTGTTAGAAAAGTAACAAAAAAAAATAACTTATTAAGAAGCTTATTGCGAGCCTCGTAATTTTTTTTTTTTGTTCAGTGCTATTTGTCTCACTAAGAAATAAGTTTTTCATTTTTCTTTTCGAAATTTAAACGAATTAGGGTAAAGATTTCAAATTACACTCCTCTTTACTTGGCAACGATTCAAACTGATCGCGTAAAGTGGCGAGATGAGAAACAGGTGCGAAGCAACGGACACAAATAAACAGACATGATACCATGGAAACAAACGGACTGAAATATTATTCTTGTGACCACCAGAGACTCGCATTATTATAATATCGGTTGGAGTACCTAACAGAATACGCTTTGTACAGCGGTACTCGTGGCCTAAAGAAGATTTCACTGTAAACGTGTGAGGCAGTCAACGTGTTAAACAAGGATCGATACCACTCACCCTCGGCATCTTCACATGTTGATCAAAGTTTTCACCTACCCACTCACTGAACGCTGTCAGAGATGTTTGACATCGGTTATATGTTTGGAATCTTGCCTCAATCAGTCCAGTGAGACACCAATAATCGTATTATTTGAGTAGTAATAATTCTATTAATAATTCTATTATAATTAAGTAATGATTCAGTCTAGTCAGAGACCAATAATCGTATTATTTGGGTAGTGATAATTCTATTAATATCGGCAAGTAATAATTGGTGAACAAGGAATGGATTAACAGTTTGGGACATGCACTGATTAAATTTCCAAAAATATGACTTTTCAAGTCAAAAGAATGAAACGGCCATACTTCACCAAACGCAAACGTTGTTACGTAAACAACGTAGCAAAATTAGAGTTAAAAAGTAAGTCTGACACAAAAAAAATTTAAAGGAGATACAAGAAATGAAATCCACTACTCTTAGTGAGCGAATTGGAATAAATGTTAAGAATGAAAGCGCAAAAGCTCCAATTGACAAGAGTGCGCTAAAAATTAAAAGACCTTACCTTCTTTAGAAAGGAATGTGAAAACTTAGAAAATGAGAAATTTAAAAATGAATGCGTTAGTAAAGAAGAAAACAGGACACAGATAATACAAATACCTCGTAGTAGCGGTCATCAAAATATAATACCTTTCAAATTCGAACCTTCAATCATCTACGCCAAAAGAAAGATCATTATTTGAAGATATTCATCCCGTTTAAAGTTTAAATTTCTTATTTTAAACTTGAACATAATGAGAGACAAAATATCATAATAAGAGCTTGTTCTAAAGGGGGAAAAAAGTTCTTTTAAGAATGATGGATAACGACTATAAAAGTGTTCGTAAATTAATGATGGTAATTGATGAACTTATGNACTAATAATCGTATTATTTGGGTAGTGATAATTCTATTCATTTCAGTAAGTAATAATCCAGTCTAGTCAGAGATGAACAGTCGTATCATTTGGGTAGTGATAATTCGATTAATATCAGTAAGTAATAATTCAGCCTAGTGAGAGAATAATAATCGTATTATATTTGGGTAGTGATAATTTGATTAATATCAGTAAGTAATAATTCAGTCTAGTGAGAGATTAATAATCGTATTATTTGGGTAGTGATAATTCTATTCATTTCAGTAAGTAATAATCCAGTCTAGTCAGAGATCAATAGTCGTATTATTTGGGTAGTGATAATTCTATTTAAATCAGCAAGTAATAATTCAGTCTAGTCAGAGACCAATAATCGTATTATTTGGGTAGTAATAATTCTATTAATATCAGTAAGTAATAATTCAGTCTAGTGAGAGACTAATAATCGTATTATTTGGGTAGTGATAATTCTATTCATTTCAGTAAGTAATAATCCAGTCTAGTCAGAGATCAATAATCGTATTATTTGGGTAGTAATAATTCGATTAATATCAGTAAGTAATAATTAGTGAACAAGGAATGGATTAACAGTTTGGGACATGCACTGATTAAATTTCCAAATATGACTTTTCAAGCCAAAAGAATGAAACTGCCATACTTCACCAAACACAAACGTTATTACGTAAACAACGTTGCAAAATTAACGTTAAAAAGTAAGTCTAGCACAATAGAAAATTTAAGGCGTTATAAGAAATGAAATCTACTACTCTTAACCCCTTCCTTTTCGCTCCCGTGAAAATGACGGGTGAGGTTTCGCCCTCTATTTCTCGCTCCCGTGATTCTTCCGGGCTGGAGTGTTTAGTAGTTACGCGCCAATAAGAATAAAACTAATTCATTTCTTTTGCCCGGAAAACATTTTATTTCTCATTTGACACACCAGATGGCAGTACCAGAATATTTTTAAGATGATTGTAGATAGTTTATTTTAAACTAGATGTCAGCACTATTCAATTTTCAGGGATAAAAAAATAGTCACTTTTATGACCGTTTTTTGTAAAATTAACCTAACGTTAGGGGGTTAATGAGTGAATTGGAATGAATGTTAGGAGTGATAGCATAAAAGCTCCAATTGACAAGAGTGCGCTAAAAATTAAACGGCTTTAACTTCTTTAGAAAGGAATGTGAAAACTTAGAAAATGATAAATTTAAAAATGAATGCGTTAGTAAAGAAGAAAACAGGACACAGATAATAGAAGTACCTCGTAGTAGCGGTCAACAAAATAAAATATCTTTCGAATTCGAACCTTCGATCACCTACGCCAAAAGAAAGATCATTATTTGAAGATATTCATCCCGTTTAAAGTTTAAATTTCTTATTTTAAACTTGAACATAATGAGAGACAAAATATCATAATAAGAGCTTGTTCTAAAAGGGGAAAAAAGTTCTTTTAAGAATGATGGATAACGACTATAAAAGTGTTCGTAAATTAATGATGGTAATTGATGAATCTATGTCGAACTGAATGTCGAAGTAACAAGATTAAACATGTAAAGGTGAAGGAAAAATTTCCCTACATTATTATGCACAAAGACTAATACAAAATAAATATCACGATAAGTATCCTAGCTTTTATCTATAAAACACATAAATTTTCGACGAACTATCAAACAGACGTGACGTGACAATCATTAAGACACGTGTCATTGCATGTTATTCTAGCGACGAAAAATAAAAAAATAAAAAACAAAATTACTCAAAATTAATTTAATTTGATACAAGAACTAAATAGCTACTATATAAGAGGAGAATGAAGCATACAAATATTTTCATATGAAAAAAAGGAATATAGTTTTTATACTTATAATTTTATCCATTAATAATTCTAAAAAAATATTTTGCATTGTAGGAAATACACCTTTTTTTCACCGATTTCATTTGCGAAATTTTGAATTATGAAATCCAAAATTTTAAACGAATCTGTCGAGCAGGTCTGGAACAATAAAAATGTCCGATTTCGTTACTTAAAATATTGTTTGTACAGATTAGTTTTGTGCATTTACGGTTAAGCAACTGAACAATTACACTCGAATCCATCTAAGTACGGTCATGACATTCAAAGTAATAAAATTAATAAAAGCGTTCGCTTTTTGGAGTACGGTACATCAAATTTTATTAAATCTGTGAAATTTATATTTTACTGAATATATTTGAAAACATTTAATAAATCAATACGAGTCATTTCAATGAACTATTTTTTATCATAAATCAAGACCATATTATGCATTAAAAATAAAACTCCTTAATGTTTTATTTTAATTTTTTGAGGGAAAAAAAACTTTTAAAGTTAGCTTTTCAGATAAGTAACGAAATATCTAACCACTTCAATGTGAAACGTTACAGTTCGAAAACTCTACTACTAAATTCAAATTGCTGAAATGTTTTCCGTATTTTTGGCAACCGAACTTGAAATTCTATTTTGTTTTTGTGACATTTCACCATGTCTCAATGAATATTAATGGTTTAATACTTTGGAAAATACCTCTCGAAATAATGTTTGCATTTTCAGAGTTTCAACGTTTTTCTTTACATAAAAGTTTGGTATTGCAGCTCTAGTTTTCAATTTATAGGCAATACAGCTTTAATAAAACTTCAAGCAATTTTAAAATTTAACATTTTAAGGAAATTGAACCAATTAGTTTTATAATCGTTTAAAGTACAGAAGTAATAATTTAATAT
>NC_092205.1:95236466-95272069 GCF_043381705.1 Parasteatoda tepidariorum
AAACTTATAATATCATGAGGATAATAATCTTAATACTATGTAGGGGCACTTGTGAACTGTTCACATCTGCCCCAGATGTTTTGTTCACAAGTGCCCCCATCATCCTTCTTAAACCTAACTTGAAAAATATTTAACTTTTAATTGAGTAAAAAAAAAGAATAATTGTCATAAACTTACCTGAATGTTCATATAATGATCTGCAATAGTTAATTTTAGTTTATTAGTTGATTTATATTATGCTTTCACTTGGAGAAGCGAGCGATTATAATATATGCAACACCAGCTGATACAAAGAAATTGTCAGAATAGACCAACAAAATGTCTCATTGTTCTGAAAGTTTTTCAGAGAGGTAGGACTAGTACTACCATCAAGTGAAACTTTTTCGAGATTTTTTATTTCAAATCATATTGGTAAAACATACCAGGTTCACATGTGCCCCCCTCTCCTCTACATAGGCAGGATTGGAAAACCAATCCGACGACAAACAGCAATTGAGACAGTTTTGGCAACCCATGATTTGAAATGTTGCGGCGTTTAACGGAGTCCATCCAGAAAGAAAAAGCAGTTGACCAATGTGCAACCAGTGATCGTAATGAGGCGAATACAACTTTTTAATAATTATTTCTTTTACTGTGTTTAAAGATATCGTAATAACATTTAAGCTTTTGTGTTCAGATCGCTTTTAGTATCGTTTAAATTCTTTCTTTATTGTTAAGATCAACGTGTTTAAAATATTATAATCAATTTATTATTATTCAGAAAATTTTCAGTTAATAAACTAATAACAGTTTCTTGATTATATTATCTGATTACGGTGCATTAAATTATCACAACTGCTCGTGAACTCTTAAATAAGATTGTAGATCTCATTTTGAAACACTAATGTAATCTCATTCAAATAACAAGAAACTCGAATTTAATAGAACATTCGTATCAAGAAAGGCCTTTTCGATTTTTATGTTTTTCTAAATATCTGAAATCGTATTTTGCATAATTGATGCTCTAACTTCAATAAACTAGTTTATGTTTATCGTTTCTTACACATTCCCTTACAATCTTTATCACGAAAATAAAATGGAATCGATTCCAAACGTTAACATACATTGAGATTTCTCTTTTAGTAATTAGAAACTTAATTATCTGATTGCTTTAGAAAACAATTTCCCGATTCAGCTAATTTGTTTTAAAACAATCTCATTATGGAAATAGATTCGTTGTAATTATAAAAGCGAGCTCTTTAATTTATAATATTTTTATCTCAATAGTTATGACTATATCAAAAGATAATGAACATTTATTTTCCGTGGGATTAATACCTTGCATAAGATAAGGTTGCTTGTAGGGTTCCATTTTTAACATCACAACTAGGACTGGGCTATAAATCGATGTATCGAAACACATCGATTTAACGCATATATCGGCAAGACGATACAGCGACTTTCATTCAAGGCGATGCATCAGAAATCTGATTTAAGCCGTCGAGTAAAGACAACGAGCGCAAAACGATATAGCGATATAAGACACGCAAGGATGTAAGATAACGATATAGCAATATAAGACTCTTCTAACACGCTTCGATGTCGACTCGCGCTGTGGAAGACGATGTTCGTTTCGTTATGTTGAAATGGCCTTAATGGGTGAGCTGTAGAATCAGAATCAGAGTTTTGAGAACACATATCGTTATATCGCATGTTCCTTTTCGCTCCTCATAGCTTTATTTTCTTTGTCGCGACTTTTCTTGGTTTTTTTTCAGTTGGACTAACTTCGTGATCGCCGATGTTACCTTGTTCTGAAAGCAATCTAATATTGAAAAGAATATATAAAAAAGAGTTTCTTCATTAATTAGATAAGTTTTTTTTTTAAAAAAAACTTCTTTTTATTTTATGTGAAAATTATCGGCAATCTAATTTAAGTGCCCATAAAGAATTGAATTTGTTAGGTTATTTTTTTACTTTCTTTTAATTTANTCAATTTGTTAGTTATATCGTAATTATTTGAGTAATTATTTTATTATTGCAAAAAAATATTAATTCAATTAAAGCTAAGCCCATTGTGCAGCTCTAGTGCGACGTAAATTAACAACAACAACAATCAATTAAAGCTAATCATTATTACAAAATATAAGTTGTTGTTGTTAATTTGCGTCGCACTAAAGCTGCGCGATGGGCTATTGGCGGCGGTCTGGCAAACACCCCTGAGGATGATCCGAAGACATGTCATCACAATTTTGATCCTCTGCAGACGGGATGGCACCCCCCCTTCGGTAGTCCGATGACCTGCACGCAAAGTCGAGCCCTTTACGGTAGAACAGTTTAACGAGGACCAATACCTCACACCCTCGATCCCTATGCAGACTAATCCAAGTGGTCAGCCCCCCCGCACACTGACCGCAGCCAGTGATGCTTGATTTCGGTGATCTGCTGGGGACCGTGTCTTATGCACATCGTATTTTTTGTTAAATAATTTATTCATTATATATCAGTTTATAGATGGCAACGAGAAGAGTTGTGTGGTTGCCATGGTGATAGTTCGAAATAAAAATAGTTTTTGAGTGAGTGTAAGATCTTTTTGGAACGGCGATGCTACAATTTTGTTGTTGAGTTAATACATTTTCCTTTTATTAAACGTAATAATAGAGTTTTCTTAATTATTTGATTCGAAGTCTTTTGAGGTCTTTTTAATTTTGTATTTTTCGACAAATAGAACACTTCGCTTTAAAATATTTGTCGCTGTTTATCATTATTTATTAAAATACATTTTTAAAAGATCTTTTCGCTTCCTAATTATAATTCATTTAAGCAAAATTCCTTGTCTTTCAACCTAACCTTACATTACAGATCTGAAATTTCGACAAAAACCTTATCTCAATTGTATATTGATTGTCCTGATAGTGTTGTAATTGCTTCCAAATTGTTGGGTTCTCTTCTTTAGGAAGAAAATTACTCGGCATTTGATAATTGGTGATTGATATTCCAAAACCAACAGAAAACTTATTTTCGTAAAAATGTTACATGCACCCTTTTAAACATTGTCCGCTTCAAATAGTAACAGGTTTGCTGCACAAATCTGGAAAGAAAAATTCCCTGTGTTTTCACTGTACATATTACACACAATATATTAAGAGGAAACAACAATTACTGTGCTCTTGTGTGAGCTATATTGGGATAACTATATCTATTTGCTTTAATTTCTAGAAAAACAGATGAACATACTTAAGTAATGCTATAGTAAATAAAATAGTTTAGTACAGCTGAAATATCCTTAAATGTCCCATAGATTATACGTTTTGAGTGGTCACCCTATTTTAAAAGACGAAAATAAGAAGAAACAAAATTCCCAGCGTTTTCCCTGTACATATGATACACAATATATTAAGAGGAACACAATTACTGTGATCTTGTGTGAGCTACTTTGGGCTAACTATATTCATTAGTTTTAATTGCTGGAAAAACAGCTGAACATACTTAAATAATGCTATAGTAAATGAAATAGTTTAGTATAGCTGAAATATCATTCTTAAATATACCAGAGCTTTGAGTGGTCACCATTTTCTTAAAAGACAAAAATAAGAAACAAAATTCCCTATATTTTTGCAGTTTGTAAGGAAAAAATCTAAATTCTCTGCATTTTTAGGTGATTTTAAAGTTCTCTGTATTTTCCAGGTTTTCTTTGATCTTCCTGTGGAGTTGAAACCCTGAGTAATAAATACAGTTGCTTCAGGAAAGGTGAGAGCCACTTACATTTTTCTGTCGTTGAGTTATCCTCACACAGTCCTCCTATCTTTACTTTCATATTTTATATGAAAAAGTTTCAAATCAAAAAACTAAAATACTAAAACTAAAAAGCTGCAGTAAACTAAAAATTAACTTACAATTTTGTTAGTACAAACTATACAGCGGAAAGGCTTTTTCCGCTCGGAACTTTTGTGAACTAAATTTTTCACAAACTAACGATATTTTGAAAATTCAGATTTGTGGCGTAACTACCACCACGATTATTAAGCATCAATTCACTAGTATATAAGACATGCTAACTCGATTCATTCTTGAGGTCCCTTTCGATAGATGAAGGTTGACATTGTCGATAACTCCTTTCCCCACATTGGTGACCCGAACGTGTGATATAATCTCGCCCACATCGAAAGTAACGTCCTCTGAATAGCAGCAATGGTGGGACCACAACCACAACCGTAAATTTAATCCAGCTCTCGCGACAAATGTTCAAAAAACTCGATGAACTTAATACAAATTTCACAACAATTGCTCAAAATCAAGTGAACTTAATGTCTGCTATGAAGACGCCTACTTCGATGGGTGGTATATAAAATTTGACTTGATATTTGTGATTGCGTCATCGTCCTCCTTGTGTTGTTGCTTCTCAGTCTCATTTACACACAACGGGATCATGCACACACTTGACTGCTAATAGCAACAAAGGAGAAACCACACACAAAACCGTGAACTTACTACATCTCTCACGACAAATGCTCAAAATCCGGTGAACGTAACACAGCTCTCCCAGTCTTTCGCAAATACGGCAACTAGTGCCTTCCATTTATCTAATTCTATCCCTGAAAAAATTCTGATGGGGGAATTTTGTGGCGCAAATGCCACCACGATTATTAAGCATCAATTCACTAGAATATAAGACATGCTAAAACTCGATTCGAACTTGAGGAACCTTTCGATAGATGGATATTGGCTAGATCGATTTCTATTCTCTCAGCAGATTATTCAGCAGTATTTCCTCATTAAGTAACGTTTCTATCGTTTAATGCCATTTAAAATTTAGAGATGAATTTAATTTTTCTTATTTTTAATCTTTGTAATGAAGCGCTTTGGAATTATTAAAAAGCAACAGCCTTTTTTATATCAAAGAGGGAAAGTTTCTTCCACAGCGGAGAAACGGCGAAAAGCCACCTTAGAAGAAATAGGTTTCTACCAAATCAATTGAAAGAAATGAGAAAGAAAACTTTTGTGACAAACTTCAATTACTAAATTAATTTCCTAAACAGTTTATGATGACAAGCTAGTTTGAATAATAATAATAGTTTACAGGTTATTTAAGGTATCATATTTGCCGCAAGCAGTAATTTACCTAAAAAAGTACAATTGGAAGAAAAATAAATTTAATGAATTAAGAAATTTTAATAACTGTAATTCTTCAATGAACTAATTAACACTAGATTGCCTAAGGAAGTCATTTTGACTGCTTTTTAATTTCAATTAGAAAAACAATGATGTCTATAATGACACAATTTCTTTGAATTTTGTGACATTTTGTGCAACATATAATTTTTTTATTGTTAAATATTTACTAATAACTTGTCAAATAACTGTAAATAATATAAAAAAAGTTAAAAATTAATTTTAAACAAATTTATTTACGCATTCACAATCCTGTCACTTTGACTGCTTTTAGGCAATATAGGTATATACTAATTTTCCGTCTTTCTAGTGTTAAGAAATTTAAATACTTGTAATTCTTCAATATTTTACATCTATGAGAGGAGTAAAAAACAATTCTATAATAATATAAATGATTGTTAAAATAAAAGAATAAAATTTTCCTAATGCTAAGAAAACTAAATACTAACATATACACTTATACAAAACATATTCACTATTATAAATCACCCATTGAATTCACAATAGCAAATAACATACTCATTTTTATAATCAAATATTCTTAAATATGAATACTCAGACTCTTGAATAAAGTGGTATATTATTTTGAAAATTATGCACAGAACTGAACTATGTCTTTTGTTATTTTTTTAACAAAAGTAGATGAAGGAAAAATTTAACTGAATTTAAATTAACTGCATAAAATTTTAATTGTTTAGATTTAAATTATTCCTTATTTATTGCTGAACAAATTGTAGTGGTCATTTTAGTTTATTTCATTTCATGAAATTTCTTTCCAGTTCCGTCCAATTTCTTTTCCGTCTTTTTCCAGTTTCTACAATACCCTAGAAGGAAGTTTTTTTTTTACCGAATTGCCAATCCTATTTTATATTTAGAAAGAATTGAGTCTTGTTTAGGGGTATTGGAAATAAAGTGTAAATTTTTGATACAAGAGTTTTATTTTTGAGACTGTTACCCTGCATTATTTTAAATGAAACGGCTATTGTACTAAATTGCTAGAGTTTTGAAATAGTTCTGTACATTATTTGTGCTAAGTAATTGAACTTATAATAAGAAATAAAAGTGAGGTTTTTAAAAAATTAAGTCAGACTTCTGTCCCGATATAAAATTGGTATTTATTAATGATGGCAAAACAGAAACTAAGCGCTAACTTCTGATTTGAAAACTACAATTTTGTGCAGTTTCCAGAGTTTCAGTTTTCAATTACTCGTGGTAGAAAAGACAGTATAAAAGCCTATATGATTTACTTTTTTTGAACAAAAAATTAAACACATTTTTGATTTATCGTATTTCACAAAACAACTATTTAGATCACATTAAACCTCTATACCTAAATATTCATTCAATTGACTACAGACATTTTTCAGACATTTGGAATATTATCGCTCACTTAAACATCTTTAAATTTTACAAACTTTAGTAATTATCTATTATTCAATAAAAAATATTAAATAATTTTCTTTAATCTACTCTATTTACACGAAAGAAATGAAGAAAAGCAAATTTTTTTATCATATTATATTTATAGAATGATAAGTTGCAGAGTAACATTTATTTCAATTTATTCTAGGGTTTGAACTAATTTCAAAATCTGCGACAATATTATGCATTTGCATAATTCAATAAAATAATAGTAAAGCCTTACTATTCAAATCAAATCAGAGTTCACATAAAAAATAAACTATATTCTACGATTTTAATACTAAATGTCTTTTTCTAAAACATAATTAGCAGAAATCTGAAATAAATTTAGAAAAAAGAAACCCATCAAAAAATAGATAAGAAAGAAATTCATTTAAACGAATAAACAATCTTATCATCTTAAAAAAAAGGGAGTAATTTATCTCTCTCTCCCTCGACAAAAAGGAGTTTATTATAACTAGTTTGTCAAATTGTGTTAAGCTCCATATAATAGAGAGCGGCATCACTCATTTACGGCTTGCCATAAGGCTCCGTCTGTTTTTTCAGTTTTTTTTGTTAAGATGACTTATAGAATCATTCTGCCTATCACCGGGAGTCATTTAAGTGGGTGCACACAACTGACTGAGGATACTTTTGCGTGAAAGGAAAAGAACCGCATCAAGATCAATTGCCTGTCTCAATGCAGTCTACCTCGGTATAGAGTTGAGTTGTTTGATTATGAATCGTTGCCTGATTTCTTTCAAGAAAGTGTCTTCTTTTTCTTGAAGACTCAGAGAGTTGTATTCCTATTACATTTGATACTGTCTTTTGGTAAAGTAATGAAGAGGAAATCCATGTAGCATTGTGAAATTTTTTTTTATTCTTATGCTAAACTTAATAGTTTCTAATCGATGAGAAATCTTAAACGGTGATTGCAATTAACGAGTTTTACTCAAGAATTCAATAAAAAAGAGAACGCACTTATGTTCAAGCAAAGTAAAAAAAACAATTATGATAATATAAAAAATCTTTTATTAGATTTCAGTAAATCGAGTTTTAGTAACAGTTATAAAATAGATATTTCATCAAAAACTTCCAATTCACGATTCACTGTTTATTGTTTTAGCCACTAAATGGTGCTGTTTAATTTTAAAACGTATAACTTTTAATAAGTTTCGCTTCACTATAAGTAAATTAGCATTAATACATCCTTTATGCTTCATAAGTATCTGATAATTCAATAAAAAGATATATTTTGATATCATAATAAAACAAAAACTACTGCATTATTATATACAAATTATTCATGCTCTAAGGGTAACAAAATATTAATATAACAAAAACAAAATATCTTTCATAACCTTGGTTCTAATGAGCAAATTTTTACATACTAACAAGAATATATTGTGAAGAAGAAAGAAAAAAGGATTTTTAAGCATGTTATAAAATAGATATTTCTTTACTATTCTTCGAATTCAATGATTCAATATATTATTTTATTTATAACATATTGTTATATATTATTATATGAAATAATATATAATAAATAAAGTAATAATATATTATAGATCATAATTTATTATTTTAGCCACTGGATGGAGCTGTATAATTTTTTAATGTATAACTTTTAATAAGTTTCACTTCACTGCTCATCTATACTCCATCTTGTTAAAAGCACCCACCTATATTTACTAGTTATGCTTATATAATAAAAAAACTCTTATTTTAAAAGGTAAATCTCAACTTTTTACTGAATAAATACTAGTATGTCACACTAAGTATTCCAGCACTATTAAAGAATAGAAAGTGAAGACAACACAAGTGAACATGCAAAAGACAAAAGTAAGCAATCTTTATCTGTGCTACATTTTATTTCAATAAGTGCGTGATTACCAACAGTAAGTTGGTCTGAGGCAACTGGATTATTTTATAAGACATAATAATTTTGCAGTTTTTAAATGCAAAGAGAAAGCGTGTACCTTCTGCACAATAACAGAAAATTTCGTTTATAATTTCGTATATATCGAAAATATTTGCACGACTAGTTTCCTTTTAAAACTATTTCTATTTCTTTTCGTTATTTTTCATATTTCTTTAAGTTTAAATTTATTATTGACTTTTGTTCATTAGTATATTATTTACCTTTTTTGCTTTAACCTATTTTATCTTAAATTTTAATTAAAAATTTAGTTGTAGAGTGGGAAAAATAAAAATAAAAACGAACCACCCTGAATAACATTTATTCTAATAATCTGATCATCACGTTCTAGGAATCGATCCTAATGATTCGAGGAGGTGACCTTAAATGTGCTAATTAATTTTTGTAGAAGATATTTTAAGATTCGAAAAAGAAACAAAACTTACTTTCTTTAAATAAACAAGATTTTTTTTCTCTCCGCGGATTCGGATTTTTAACTCCCAAAATATAAAGAATAGCCGCAATCTAGAAATATGGTCCCCGTAGTTCAGTTAATGAGAGTGGTTCAAAATTTGGACCCTTATTTTTTAATTTTACTTTTTGCGCATTTCGCTCTATCCCGAGAAATTTTTAAGCGAATTGAAAAATTTTGCACACAATTTTAAAATTCGTTCATCTAAAGTTATTTCCATGCAAAAACCAATTTTTAGTAAATATATATTATTTCTTAAAATTTCATCTGATAATTGTCGAAAAAATTTTGAAGTGTAAGGTTTACAAATTTTGATACCATGTTAAAAGAATGTAATTTTATATGGCAGAATACAAAATTTTAACGAAGTCTGTCGAATAGTTCCTGAGAAATCAAATTCTGCAAAGTTTGATATTTAAAATTCGATATCTCAGGAACTATTCGATCAATTTACCTCAAATATTGTATTTTGCAAAGTAAAATTGAATATGTGTTAGGATATTATACTTAACATAATAAATACATATTAGAAATACAAATTAAGCATTGATATTAATAATAATATGGCGAATAATAGTAACCCCCAATAAGTATCTTTTCTTTATTTTTATTAGATTGTAATTTTTTATTCCAATTAATATATATGATCAACATAAATCAAGCACTATTGTCTTCATTAATAGTAAGAAAGCTATTAAAAGTTGCTTTAAATGAAAAAGCACCTTTACTCCGTGAATGTTGCCTTTGAGTAAGCGTTACATAAATTAAGATTTATTGGTTTCAGCAATTGTGTCTTGACTTCTTTAGTTTCTCTTTAGCGAGTTTCTACAACTTTTCCATTAATTTTTCCTTTGAACACATAACTAATTTTTTTAAAATTTCAATAACCGTTGATTAAATTTTTTTTTCTTTTATAGCAATACGTTTTAAAATAATTTTATATAAAAAAAAACAAGTAGTATCAGATAACTGAAGAAATACTAATTTGCTGACGCAGTCCACGATTGCTGGATCGTTAATATTGCTCCCTGAATTTATCTGTCATAGCATTGTATTCAAATTTAAAATAATGGCTAACGCTTAACCAATCAAAAAATTCCATTTCTTTTTTGCTCAACCCGCTCGAATGTTTCGTCGTAGATTGTTCTAATGTCGACAGTTTGAATAACGAGGAAGATCTGTACCGAGTTTCATCGCTTTCGGTCAGATGGCTTATGATTGACATATATATATATATATTTAAAGAATAATTTTGATCTTAGGATAATTATTCTTCATTTAGAAATATCTCATTAAATTTTATCAATAGACGTGTCTTGAGGAAGACTGTTGGTTTTATTCCCATTTATGGTTTTCTTTTCTTTTTTATATTATTATATATATGAAAATAACAGGAAAAAGATATAATACCAGCGAAGGTATTTGAAAATTTATCTCTAAACTAGTATGAATCTTACATTTTCCCGTTTTGCTATCTATTTGAAAATGATGTCACAATAAAAATGTGTTTGCTTCTTTTCATGAAACTCATTCACCAAAAAATTAGTTATAACAATTTATCATCAAAAGAGTTTTCATAACCATTCCCTCCGTATTTTATTAATTGCTTAGAAACTTTGAATAGAAAGTATGAAAAGTTTTATATCTTTTTAACAGGTTTATGAAAAAAATAATAAAGTATTCATAAAACAAAATCCAGAAACTATTCATAAACGAAAGTATTTTAAAAAGAGATAAAATACAACTTTCATTTTTAAATTTCTCTTACACTATGAAAATACGTTTTTTTTTAATTTTTTTTTTTTAAATTAAATTAAGAGAAATTCTATTCCTTTTCCCTATTTACCAACGGAGAATTATAGGATCCCTGTACAAATGTTCTTGAGAAGCCTGAGATAAGGGGAAGAGATTCTTTTTCTTACCTACAGAAAATTATGTGATCCTAATGTGCTTAGGTGTATTTCATGAGAGCCTTGTGTAAGGGGGAAAAAGATTCTTTATTAACCTACGGAAAATTATATAATCCTAATGTTCTTGTACAGGAATTCTTCTCGAAGGCCTAGGGTAAGAGGAAGAGAGATTCTTTTGCCATATGAACAAGAAAATTAATGCAGAACAAATTGCTACAGAAAATTATATGATCCTAATTAGTATTTCATAAAAGCCTAATTGTAAGCGGGAAAGTATTCTATATTAACCTAAGGAGAGTTATATAATCCTAATGTTTTTGTACAAGTGTTCTTCATGAAAGCCTAGGGTAAGAGGAAGAGAGATTCCTTTTTTTATATTTACCTATAGAAAATTATATGATCCTAATGTTTATTTCATAAAAGCCTAGTGTAAGGGGGAGGGGATTCCATATTAACCTACGGAGTATTATCCGATCTTATTGAGTGTACTTTATTAAAACGGAAGGAAATTAGATTCCACTTTTTTCAAGTCAGCCTATGGAGCAATAAATAAGTAACTAATTACTCAATTGAAAAATTATTTTATTCATTTAAATGTGTCCTATTGAATCCAATTACTAAATTTTAGTTATAGTTTTACAATGCATCAAAATGAATACATTTATGAAAAATGTCAAAAGTACTTTAAAAATGTGTTGTCTACGTTCTGCGAAACAATAAGAATGAAAATATTTATAAGTCACTTTTTAAGAATATTTTTTTCATACGTATCTCCGTAGGTTTAAGTAGAGAAAATAAAACTGTCTATATTAGTAGAAACATGAGATTACTCAAAAGTAAATTCTTATTTACAAACAAATATTACTCGTACTTATAAATCGATGATGTTATGATAACAAGTTTTCAGATAAAGTTTTAAAAAAAATTGAATTATCTTAATATTTAGGACTAACTTTGAGAGTAGTTTTATGTAAATAATTTTTAACGATTTATGCAGAAAATGAATTCTAAAATAAAATAAAAAAATCTTATCTTATAAGAGTTTGAATCATATTTTATCTGAAGTTATTTTTTTATAAAGATAACTTCAGGCTATTAAAAAAGTTTAAGAATATTTTTCGATATCTTTCTCGTTATTAGAGCAAAGTTCAAAACTATAGATTTTAAAGATTGCGGGGCTGTTTGTTTCTAAAAAAAGTTATCGAAACTTATTTTGAAGAGTTCTTCTCAGAAAGAAAATAATAGTCCTCAATAAATATTCCTTCTCTATAATATTTTTATTCAGAAATTGAGAAACGTGAATTGTTTTAGTACAAATATTTATCTGTATAAAACATTTCAAATTCGATTATGTCAAACAAATGAAAGAAAATAAATTTGTACAGCAATACTGATATATCTAAATAACAAATTTAATGGTTGCAAAAAGTAATGAAATAAATATATTAAACTAATAACTTTTATTTTTGATTACCGACTAATTTAACCGATTACTACTCATATTTGCAAAATACTACTCAGAACATCAGAAACAAAGATTAATCTAGCGAAATAAATAATTTAATTTAGAATTTAAAATAAATGTTTGGAACGAAAAACTAAAACTAGTTTTTAAATAAGTCTGTTATTTTATTTAAATTATTTAATTTTAGATTATTATATTATTATATAGATTATTATATTAGAAATATTAGATGTATTTAAATTTAAGTTATTGTCATTAAATTAAAGTTTCATTTTAATCCTATTAAATTAGATAAATTTAAAGAAAAAAAAAAGATTTAAATTTAACTGACACAGGTAAATTTAGAATATGTACTCGATAACTATACATTGAGGGTATAAATATATTCAATTGATCCAATTTTGGGATTGATATCTAATAAAAAAATTATTTTCTTTTGTACCTTAATTGGTTTTTACTTTTAAGTTTTCAATAAAATACTTGTGTGTTTTTTCCTGCATCTTGTTGAGAACATATTATTTAAAAAAAGATGTTCTATAGTTTATTCATTCAGAATTATTTTTTTGCCCGTATCTAGTTACTATTAACTATATAATTTACGGGGGGGTATATTTAAATACGAATACTTCTTTTCTTTGTTTTTTTTTCTTTAAATCTATTACCCATTGGCCAAATGAGTCTTGTTTTGGGTTTTATTGCGTGCGCACTTTATTTGGATGTCATCACACTTTTCAACTGTGTTCAAGAGTAGAAGTAAACAGTGCGCATGCGCCGTCATTTTTATATTCTTCTTATTATTAACTTATAATTACTGGCTTAACGGTGATTTCTATATAAATATGAATGCCGAAAAAGAAAAAAGTATTCCGTGACGTCTTGAAACACGTACATAGGCAGGATTTGAAAGTCAATTTAACGACAAACATCAATGGAGACAGTTTTTTGCAGCCCATGATTTGAAATGTTGTGGCGTTTAATGGAGTCAATTCAGAAAGAAAAAGCAGTTGACCAATGGGTAACCAGTGATCGTAATAAAACGATCACAATTTTATTTATTTATTTATTATTATTTTGTTTTTTACGGAATTCGATAGTGGCCAGATTTCAAAACACTGCCCTGAACCTTGAAGTCACAAACCATATTATTAAAAGAAAATTTATTGAGTTTTGATATCGTTGCAAGCTATCTAAAGATAAATTTCATGAGGGGCTAGCAACTAATACATCTCAATTCAAGGCCATAAACTGCTGTAATGACTTCAATTCAAAAACATACTGTCCCACCAATTAAAACTAAGTCAAAAACATTTAAAACCTCAGTTTAATAACTAAAGATCATTTATTCCATGATCAATTTCGTTGAAAGGCAAATTACATTCTAGACCTGGCGCGCTCCTCTTTTCAATAAATTATAACTACAGATGGCTTAAAGATCAATATCTTCACTACAAACTACTTTTTAAGACAGTTGAATTGTTTATGTAATCCATGTTCGGAATAAAATACGTCAAAATAAACTCTACGGCAAAAATATCACTTAAGGCTTTGTAAATATGGAAACGCAGGGAGTGGTATATATACATCTCCCTATACATATCACATTTTTGACCCGAGAAATCGTGTCGAAAGTTTCTCCAATAATTTACTGAATCAAATATCTTTTAAGAGATTCGCATTTGAATTCTTGAACACATTTCTAATACAACACGATGAAATCCTTTTGCCAAAAGCGTATGTTACGACAGAATATAAGAGATGGAATAGAATGAGATTTGTTTTCGCAATTCATTATTGATTGTGTTTCTCTCTCTTGGATATGAAACAGGAGTTGCTTAGATTTGTGCGGGATGCTGTTTAATATTATATTCAGATTTTTCATCACCCAGCTGAATGGTATCAGTGAATATTTCTGACTTCCTAAAAGGTTTCTTATATATTTTCCTAAGTATATATATATATATAAGTAGTATCAGATAACTGAAGAAATACTAATTTGCTGACGCAGTCCACGATTGCTGGATCGTTAATATTGCTCCCTGAATTTATCTGTCATAGCATTGTATTCAAATTTAAAATAATGGCTAACGCTTAACCAATCAAAAAATTCCATTTCTTTTTTGCTCAACCCGCTCGAATGTTTCGTCGTAGATTGTTCTAATGTCGACAGTTTGAATAACGAGGAAGATCTGTACCGAGTTTCATCGCTTTCGGTCAGATGGCTTATGATTGACATATATATATATATATATNTATATATAAAGGATTAAATATTAAATCTAATCCGTAATTAGAGAATGTTTCTAAAAAGGAATCAGTTAAACTCTTTTCCATAAGGAAAGAACTAATATTGGTGTTGTTATCTAAGTAAATGTAATGATGTGATCTTTAGAGTCATGGGAAACAAACTGGTCAGTTTCGAGTTAATTTAAGTATATTGTCCAGAAAGTTAATTAAACCCTCAGCAAGATCAAATCCTTCTCCTGAAACTAACCATCATCGTGTGGACAACTTATTGTTGCAGGACTGGCTTGCCCCCCCCCCCCCCGTATGCATTAAATAAATAACTTTGTTTCGCTGTTTTTGTAGTTTTACTCTACCACTTAGAGTTCACGAAGATTTCTAAATTGATAAAATCGTAACACACGCATAGATTTATATTATACTATATATATGTTAGCGGCAAAGTTTGAAATCCGGCATTTTATAGAATTCCTAGCCAGTGTATATAATGCCTAAAACAAGCCAGCAATGTATGAAACGATTTATATTTCGCAAATTTCCTAGGCATTCTATAGAATGCCAAATGAGAAACTGACAAGCATAAAATACATCTCCGATTCGTTTCGAAATGTAATGAAATGTAATTCAAAATATCATTCAAGCCTGCCATGTTGCAACAAGTAGGTTAATTTCTTATTTTTCATATGAACATTTTGTTTCCCTTCATAAAAAAAGGTAAAATTTATGTTTTGTACAACTTTCATTTTTCTTTACGCATTTTGAATATTTTTTTTAATGGCATTCTCTTTATTTTTCCAGAATAACATTTTTATTTTCAAGAAATGTGCATCATTTACGTAATAACCAGGACGTTTTTTTATACTTTACCTCAATAACATTTTCTATTTAATGGAATACCTAGGCATTCTATAGAATGACAAATGCTATTTAGGCAATTCTAGGTAGAATGCCTAGACATTCATATATACATGTAAGAAACGTCGTGTATCGCTTTCAACTTTCGGTATTTTAAAGGGAAAATCTTACAAATAATCCATATCACGTGTATTGCAGGATAAAATGATGCTTATTTCAGGCTAGAGTATTATCTGAGAAGTTTCTCACAGGATCTTTTCTGTATTTAAGGAAACAAATTATTATGGTAATTATTGCAGTTCAGAATAGTTAAATCTAATGCATAGTTCAGAAATTCAAATAAATATTAATCCAGCATCTCAAAATCAATAAATAAATCAATATCAATATCAACTATATCAATACTCTCAAATGAATGACATCTTTCAAATCAGGGTCTTACGATCAATAAATAGCGTGTATTAGCAATTTTATAATGAAAACATGGGTAGCTTTTTTCGAGTGAAAAGTGTCGCAATAAATAAATGAATAAACATGTTTTGATCTAGAAATTCAAAAGCAATAAAATAATGGTAATTTTAATTTAGAACTTCAATATCAATAAATTGATTGAAAAACTTTTGAAATTTAGATAATCTAAAAATTAAAAAAAAAAGAACAGATGCATTGAAACTCAAAGCCAATAAAAGATAATATAATTGAATTCATCTTAAAAGAAAACAACAAGGAAACACTTTCTTGTAAAAATTATTGTAATAACTGTCGATATAAAGATGAAAGTTTTTCTTTTTTGATGCAATCGAAAACAAATATATCCATAAATATAACTTTAAAATCTTCAAAACAGTTTTTAAAAAAAGTAACGGGAAATAAGAAATCTTATGAAAATAAAAATTACAGTAATTGTCAACTTTTTTAAACCTGTTCTGCCAATTTATTGCAATTTAAAAAAATTTTAAATCTACCTGTATAAATAAAAGTTAGTATTAATTATAATAATTTTTAATATTTTGAATTTCTATCTCATTTTGTCTTACTGTTTTATTTTTTTGTATGATACTTTAGACTTTTTTTTCATTATTGTCATCTTACCGTTATCGTAATAAAATAGATAATTGAGGATGTCCAACGTATTATTTTTTATTTATTTATGTGATGCATATTTAATTTCCTGGTTTATGGGGTATAGATTATTTATACGTCAAATATTATTTTTCTTATTTATTATGAATCCTATTAATTTTTTTCATGCATATTAAATGCCGTGTTTGGAACAAAATATTTATTAGAACTAATATTTCCGTTTAAGTCCTATTTGAAGATGCTCACAATATTAAATTTCTAGATACATGTTAAATTTTTTGTTCGTGCAAACGTTTTTTAAATAAGTATCCCAAAAAAGTCTTAATTAAAAAAAATCCCCAATTGACAAAATGTTTATCATATAATTTATAGTTTAAAAAATTACTCATTTTAATTATTCTACGCCACAGTTAATTTAACGTAAATTATTTTACCCCATGTTTTTTTTAAAGAGCCTACAAACTTTTTAATCATCGCAGCTGCACTAAACGAAAGAGAACTTTTTTCGAATCACCAATTTTCAGAGAATGGTCCAACACAAACTACCACCTTTCTCCAAATTTTTCATCTTCCCCAGAAATATCCAAAACTGAGATGCAAGTCTGGAATAAAATATCAAAAATTAAATCCCGTACAAACATTCCAAAATAAATTCCGGGGCGAAGGTGCAGAGTTAAACGTTTCAAAGACAGTGCATTTCTAAAATTTCTCAACTACCCTGCGCACTTACAAGGAGAATGAGCTCTCCCCTATTACGGAATCATGATGGCGTAATAAAATTTCCTGTTAGGAATATTCTAAATCTCACATATCTTTGTTATACAAATATGGAGCTCGAAGCAAATCTCAACCATCATCTCTTGAGGCGAAATCCTACGAATAGATATGGACGTTTTTTCCAATTTTGTGTTTAAGCGATGAGAATTATGAGAGATCATGGATTGTTTTACACCAGATATGACATTTAAAATAAAGTCTGATTTTCATGCGCGATTTTTTAAAGTCTTATACATATTTTTTTGAGCTTAAAATATTAAATAGACGCTTTAGACTGGATTGAAAAAGAGTAGGCGAAAATGATTCTGAAATATAATTTCAGAATTCTTATGAAAGTGTGAAAAAACTAGTCATAATTTCTTCGATTTGTGCAAATCGTGTCCTGTTAATGCGAAAAAATGCTTGTATTTAAGTTTGTGTTTTACAGTTGTGAATTAAAGCATTGTGAAGGATTCGTTTTCACGGTAAAATATTTAGGGAAGGGTCCGTCAGTCAAACACGAATTTCCTTTAAATTCTTTTTTTTTTCTTCATATAGACAAATATTTCAAAAGAATTTATTCACTCAGATTTATAACATCTTAACCAAACTTATAGTTCGATATTTTATTTTATTTTTTATAAACGTCGTTGAACAGCCGACCCAATTTTATGGGTTTACGACTACTAAAGTCCGTAGACTTGTAAAGGGCGCGTGACGTTTTTAAAAAATGCTTAAAGGGGCTTATTTCTGATTTACGTTTTTAAAAAGCCCTTAAAAGGTGCTTTTTTTATTCGGGGTTTGCAAAAAGTGCTTAATTTACTATCTTTTAAAAAGAGTTTTTGCTTTTCTGTGAAGATTGTCGTTCTAAATTATAAAGAATGCATGATTTTCACTATTTTCTTTGCAATATTTATCAAAAACTAGTTGTTTTTATCATGATTATTTAAAGTTTATGAAAAAGGTTTTGATTTGCATTGATTTCATGTTTATAAATTAAGAACTTTAAACGATAGAAAAAATTATTTTATTACTGCACTAATTATGATTTTTTTAGAAAATTGCTTAAAAATATTTTTGAGTGCTTAAAAAGTACTTATAAGGCGCTTATTTGTTTTTGTTGAAAAATCTGGCTACGCACCCTGTTGTAATTTTGAACCCAATCCAGAAGACAAGGGAACTCCTGGATCGATTATTGGGCGAAATTTGCCTTCGTGGAAGACTTTTTGTTGGAGTTAACCCGCATTTGCGTTACATGGAGAGGAAGACCACGAGAACCTCCCACGGTTAGCCTAACGGCAAGGGGACTCTAACCCATGATCCATCCACCACTGAGGATATTTCACGTCAGCACTGTGGTCGGTGCTAGCCGGATGCATCGACTGGGATTCGAACCCGGTTCGCTTCATTGGACGGCGAACGCTCTATCCCCTGAGCCATCGCGGCTCATAGTTCGATATTATTACATTTTCTATTTGGTTCCTTCATCACAACGGACGAGATAACTCGTATTGCCCGTGTATATTCGCTATGCTCTATTGTTGTATCAGTGAATACGGTTATTGATTGCAATTGATTGTTTTTTAAAGTAAAATAAACAAGTTTTAAAGGAATTTGAGTTTTGTTTCTATTTTAGTGCTGCGGGGTAACTCTAAGCGCAGAGGGTGGAATGTAGGGGAGTCTGTAGCGTAACTACCACTACAAATATTAAATTCCATTCCACTAGTATATATGAAATGATAACTCTACTCTGGAGGTACCTTTAAATAGGTGACAGTCCATATTGTCGTTAGACAAGCCCCATATTGGTGAGTTTAGGACGCGATCTGAACACGCCCACTTTGATATGAACACGCCTACTTTGATGGAAGGAACACAGCGAACAGTTGACTTGCGATTTGCGACCGCGTCATTGTCTTTCTCGCGCTGTCTGTTGCCACTTGTCTGTTGCCGATCACACACAACAGATGCAAACACTCTCCTGTTTATAGAAACATAGAAACCACGCGCACAACAGTGACCGTAATACAGCTCTCACGACTAACACTCTGCTCTCTCGGGGTGTCACAAAATAATAATGAATGAACTAGTGATACCCATTCATTGGATTCTATCCCTGATAAAATTCTCGTGGTGGAGTATTGTAGCGTAGCTACCACTACAATTGTTCAATTCCAATTCACTAGTATAGAAGACATGTTACCTCGATTATAACTGGAGGTACATTCTGATAGATGAAGGTTGACATTGACGGTAGCCTAGCCTTCATAGTGTTAAATGCATAAATCTCTGAATATTTTAGGTATTTGGCCTTTTACTTAAACGTCCAAAAAGAAAGAAAAAAAACTCGACGGTTATGTATGGGCATAACTTTAAGGATATTAAGAACACACACTTTCAATAAAAATTCGATCACGCAAAAGTTTAAGAAAGAAAAATATTTTACAATTTCTGCATTTTAATTGCTAAAAGTGTTTTAATTTTTTGAGCAATTCTTTCCCATAACGACGAAATTTTTGATTTTTTAAAAATATTTTTTACGAAATGCAAAATAATTATTAAATCAAATTTTAACAAAACACACATTTGTTTACTACTAAAAAAATATATTTAATTAGTAAATCATCCTCTTTATCACCAAGTTATTATTGCTTGTATCCGAAACAATTGTTTTAACCAGTCGTATATTTTATAAATTACTAACTACTATGAATTATTTCCACCAAGTTTATCAAATTTTTTTAATTTTATTGAACTACATTTTGTCATAAAATTCACCCTCTAAATCAGGGAAGGGCAAACTTTTTTAGTCGAGGGCAAAAAATGGAGAGAAAAAGTTTGGCGGGTCGAGTTAAAAAAAAAAAAAAAAAAAAAAAACGATATGCAAGTTTTAATTTAAATATATAATGAGATGAATGAAACTGCGATTTCATTTTAAAAAGTTACTTACATTGGCAGACATTGGTTCGAAGTGAAGATATGCTTATTTTAAGAAACGAAGCTAAATGCTGTTAGTCTACTTCTGAAAGGATTTTTTTCTAAGGTTCATAGTTGAAAACTCTTGTTCACATATATAAGATTAAGCAAACATAGCACTGATTTTCTGGGCATGAAATATTAGATTTTGGAAACTAGCTTTTGGTAATGATTTGTAAAACTCAAACTTTTCCATATTTAGAAACAACTGTTTCAGATGATTGTTAGATTTGTCTGCTCGTTCGAGCTTAAAATGCGCAGTCTGCCACATGTGAAGTACAATTCACCTATATTAGATTCCATAAGTTTGCTCCTCGAGAAAGACAAACGCTAGTTGGAACCAATATACGGCTACTCTATAAAGAACTTCTGCTTTCAGCATTTTACCAATTGAAGCTGTCTGTGCTAACTATTTCCATCAATTTATGTTTTGTAGAACAAAAATAGAGAAAGTAAAAAGGTCATCAGTACTTTGTTAAAAAAGAAAAAACAGAAATAGCTTTAAACAAAGTAGACAAAAAATGGATGTATAATGTATATTGTTTATTCGCCAGGGATCGGCAAGTTAAAATCTTCCGACGGGCCACAGTTGGCCCGCGGGCCGTAGTTTGCCCATCCCTGCTCTAAATTATCTTGATATGACAAGAAATTAATCAATTGTTCTCTTTATATTACTCGCCTGAAGAAATACGCCTCAACCACAAAATAAAACAAGACGCTGCGATTTGTAAGTAAATGACTGAAATACATTTTTGAAATGAAGAATAATTTTTATTATGTATTTATTTTGATATTTCTAAAATGCGTGCAAAGAGGGGTGCGAGGATGATAAGTGCACAAGCATCAATCTGAAGGGGGCATTGAACTAAAACTTTATATTAACTTTATCATGAAATTAAATGTTTAGTACGCAAATAATGGCAAATTGGAGAAAACGTACAATCGATAAACTTTGCTAAAATGATCTGCTGGGATGATCATAACCTACCTTGGGCTGTAGTGCCATGAAGAAATAATGCATAAATCAAAGTAATTTATGAAGAATAAAATATAATTTTTAAACTAATATCAAAGTAAAGTTAAAGATCATAAAAATTTTAATTTTCTTTTCACTTAATATTACACAATATTTCGTTAAAAATAATTACTTTTATCGTATAATAAATTTTGCTTACACTTACAATAAAATGAATTTGAAATATTGTTTTTGTCTTAAAAAAATTTTTTTTTTCTTTTTGCAAGGAATACATTACTGCTAAAATGCAAATATTAGAATTTATCAAGAATTAGAATTTATCACTTTAGAATTTATCAAGATGATGTACTGACTAACTAGGGTTATCCATTGAATTGACGAGAAAATTTTCATTTTTCAAATTATCCATGTTGGTATGCAGATTACCTAGAAAATTGCCCATTTCCGGAATTCCATTCAATTATCGTTAAAGTTAAAATAAAATCGATCTTAGAGCAACAACAACGTCTCTGTAAGCTTCACTTATTTTTTTATATACTATTATTTATTATTTAATTAATATTATTTATTTGTTGATAATTAAAAATATAAATAAATACTTCGGATAATCAGCAAATTAGTAAAAAAATCGACCATCAGTCATTTAAAAAACTATATAATTCCAAGAATCAAGAGATTTTAAATAATATAATTAGGGAGATTAACATAATTTAATTTTATTTATTTCGATATGCAAAGAGTCAAGCTAAATATAATTAAACATCGAATCATTTGATAGCATCATCTAGCACCATTGAGATTCCTAAATAATCCTACCCCCGAAAAAATAGTGATTATTGCAAAACCCACCAAAATCCTACCCCCGAAATGAAATAGAGATTGTTGCAAAAATGAGAATTAAAAGTAACACAATAAAGGATTCAGGAAATTTATACGCCATCATAAATATATAAAAAAAAATTACAATGCCTCTATTGCACGGTCTTGAATACAAATTTTAACAATTATATTAATTATAAGAACAAAAAAAAGTCATAATGCTTCTATTGCACGATTTTTAATGCAAATATTTGCACTATTATTGGAATACACATTTTAACAATTATATTAATCATAAAAACTTAAAAATTATGCCTCTATAGAACGGTTTTGAATGCAAATAATTTGCACAAATATTTGAATATAAATTTTAAAAATTATATTAATTATAAAAACAAAAAAAAAATTATAAAGCCTCTATTCCACGGTTTTGAATACACATTTGTACTACTGATGGAATACAAATTTTAACAGTTATATTAATTACAAAAACTAAAAAAATTATAATGCCTCTATTGATGAATACAAATATTTTGCACAAATATTTCAATATAAATTTTAACAATTATTAGCGTTATGTGAGGGTAGTTTTGTGACATATGAAGAAAAGGTTTATTGTATGACATTCGTGGGTTTGTACCAAAAAGTTTGCAAACGGAACTAGGTTATCAATACCTTCACAGAGAGGAATTTTTTTTTTAAATTCTCGTACTGACATCATTTATGGTAAAAAAGAAATGTAAGTTATTTAAACCCTTCACTTGGTTAATTTTTCCTCTCATATTTTAAAAGTTTACCAGAAATTCTAGTTTTTAATATTATAGCTTGTATTACCACACAATTAGGAATAAAAAAATAAAACTGAATAGTAAATTAAACCGAATGAAGGATGGGATTTATGCACTAAGATATGATAAATTTTTAAATTTTATCACATTTTATAAAACTATATCTTATTGTTAAGTATACCAAAATCATGACCAAAGTGCTTTTATCAAAATTACAGAGAGTTTCTGTTGCCCGAAACACGATAAGTTAGAGCACTCTTTTTCTTCGAGGCAAGTTGCCTCGAAGTAACCAATATGTCTGTCATAAAATAATAAACACATTAAAATCTCCAGAAATTTTTTTTGTTCAAAATCAAATTCGAATCTTACATTTGAGTCAGTTTTCTTGTAATTTGTAATTCCGTAAATTTAATTGAAACGGAGAGAAAAATTATTGCATAATCAGTAACGAATATTACCAAAGTCTACATAAAATGAAAATACAAAAAAATAAAAATGAGATAATTTTTTTTAAAGGGTTTCCTTGAAATAATTTATTTTCAATGAATGAGCAGTTAGATCCTTAATGAAACGTGTATACTTTCACAGAAAATTTTAAAATCAGGAATTGAGTAAGGTAGGCACTTCATTTAGGTCGCACTAGAGCTGCTTAATGGGCTATTGGCGACGGTCGGTGATCTGCCGTGTCTTAACGATCAGTCCACTGCGGGAAGAAAAGTTTAACGGGAACTGATAACACGCACCCTCGGTCCCTACGCTGGTTGAACAAAGTCGTTACTGCCAGTGATGCATGACTTCGGTGTCTTCCGTGTCTTTACGTTCAGTCCACTGCGGGACAAATTGAATCAGAGAGAAAGTGTCACATCTAAAGATAATATTGGTAAGCCAGTGTAAATTTAGGTTGTCGATTCAGGACTAATCTTACAAGTGGCTAATACAAAATTGCCTTCAATCAAAACAAAACCAAAGGCGGTTACCTGTACACAAAACATTATTACAAGCATAAAAAGTTACATTTGATTAATTTTCATTTTATTTTATTTTGGAGCAGGTCTACATTATTTAACAACTGAAAATTGCCTCAAAATTTATAATTTTTTTCAGCGTTTATGAATTTATCACATGAATTAAGATAGAAAACTGCCCTAAATCTGATATTTAAAAAAAAATCTAAATATAATTTGATAATATTTCATTTCATAAAAGGCCCCAAACGAACTATTAAAACCCTTCTCGGGTCAGAAGAGTTTAAACCAAAACTGGAAAAGCTATAAGAGTTGTTGTCATTGTATTTAGGGTTAAAATGTTCAAGTACAATGTAAGGTACATAAATGATTCTACAAGGGAATAAATCTGAAGGGACATAAATGAATCTACATTTTCTTATTTACAGCAGTAGTATACATTAATATCAAAAATAAGTAAAACAGTTTGCATTCTACTGTCTTTGAAATGGTTGAAATTACTAAAATATTCATAATCATCACTGACGTCACAGCCCTGGATAGATCCTGGCTTTCTCGAGGATTAAATCCTTCATTTGTTTGATTTTTCAGTTCACGTGGTAACGGTTTACCGCACATTCTGCTCATAAGCATTAAAGTGTAAACGTACATGTTTACAAATTTCTAAATGAAATTTCATTTCTCGCGTGGTAAACGAAAATATGAAACAAACTGAGCTGTAAGTTGGGAGGATATCAAAGGTTAAAAACGAATATATCATACACAATTGTTTCTATCATAGAAAATTAATTTTTCTTTTAAAAGCATCATTAAGGTTTAGTTCCCGAAAGTTTTTCTATGCATTTCAATTTAAATATTATTTAAATTTTCATAGCAAACTTCGGGGGTAGGGAAGCATCAGCAAACAGGGGACGTAATCCACACGTAAATAAATAAATCGAAATAAAAAAACAGAATGTCTTAACTTTTTATCTAATGATCGAATTTCAATGCTCTAACATGCAATCTTAATAGTTTGAATAATAACCACGCTAAGTAATTAGAACAAACGATATTTTTTAAGCTACGAAATCAGATATTAAAAAGTACTTTCCTTAAATAAACATAATTTTTTTCTCCAACTGATTCCTTTTTTTTCCTTTTCTTTTGTTTTTTAAAAATAGGGGGGGGGGTTGTCACAATCCAGAAAATAGGATCCCAATAATTTATATTCAGATGAGCTGACGAATGTTTGGTTCTTTTAATTCTAATTTTTCATTTTGCGTATTGTGTAACATCTTAGATATTAAATAAATTGAAAGTTTTTCTATTGTGAATCTCATTTATTCAAATATAATTTAACACTATATATAGTTTAAAGTATGTTTTTTATTCAGGACTAAAGAATGTTAACGAAGTCTAGAAATAGTTTAAATTGTAAGATAAAAAAAATTTACTTCATTTTATATGAATTACTATTAAATGCCAAAATACAAGCCAAGCAAATTTGTCGAATAGTTTAAATCGTTGCCTTTTATAAATTTTTATATCTCAGGAATATCTAGATCAAATCCAAATAAAAAGTTGTATTTCATGCAATTAACTTGTCTAAACTAGATTCATTGTTACTGAAAAAAATTATTTTGATTTTCTTAAACAAGAGAAATGCATAAAAAAAAAACAGAAATTAACGTTAAGGGATTCAAAACTTTTGACCGCTCTCCTATTATCGGGCACATATCTTCCAGATTTGGCTTCCAGCTCAAGAATTCAAATTTATAGGAAAATATTTTTTTAAGTAGCCCATTTTTGTTCTAATTTCGTCATTTAAAGTATGGAATGCATTATTAGCATAATTAGAATAAGACCCTCGAACCATGAAGTAAAAATCTGATTATCAAAATATATAACATATAAGTTATGACTATATAAGTTATAGTTATATGTATATTTAAAAAATTTAACCCTATCATTTTTCTTTTTCTTTTATCTTTTTCAAAAAAAATTCAAATTATTTTCGAAAATTTTTTTTTCTTGTTTTGTTTAAATTTTAAACTTATTTTTTTTATTTGCTCATACTAAAATTATTAAATTTCAAATTTTTGGTAAAAGTAAGAGTTTACAAATTTTGATATATTCTTGCTTAAAACGTTAATGGCAACTGCGTTATATTAGAACACCCGTTGCCCTAACAGCGAATATGTTCAAGAAAATTAAAAGAAATAAAAAAGAAACACCTATTCAGAAATTTTCAAACTTATCTTACGGTATAATAGCTAAATTTATTTCACTTTTTACCTAAAATATTAAACCAAATTTCAAATTTTTTTTTCTATGAATTATGTGATTGTTGTCCAAATATTGGGAATTTCGAACATTTATGTCTTTTATAATAGCAATAAGATATTTGAAATATTTTTTTAAAAATCTTCAATAAAAAATTAGTGAATTAAAAAAAAAAAAAAAAAAAAAAAAAAAAAAAAAAAANTTTGAAAAAAAAAAAAAAAAATCTTTAATTTGAGCTTCTCATCACAATACTGAGAATTTCGAACATTTATCTCTTTTATAATTTAATATATATTAGATATTTAAAAATGGTTTTTTTATAAAGCTTCCCTAAAAACTAAAGGAAAAAAGCGATTGAAATTTAAAAAAAGTAAGAAAAAGGCCCTTTAGTTTGAGCTTGTTATCACAATATTGAGAATTTCGAACATTTATCTCCTTTATAAAATCTGATATTTAATTNAAAAAAAAAAAAAAAAAAAAAAGAAAACTATTGACATTAAGAAAAAGTCTTCAGTTTGAGCTTGGTATCACAATGCTGAGAATTTTGAAAACTTATCTCTTTCGTAATAACAATTTGATTTTTAAAAATATTTTTCAATTTCTTCCCTAAAAACTAAAAAAAAAACGATTAAAATCTAAGAAAATAAGAAAAAGTCTTTTAGTTTCAACATTATAACGAAAAACATTACTTGAAGGAGAATATTACTCAATCATTATCAACAGTATTTTTCTCATGATGTTTTATTTCATTAAATAACTAAATTAAATAAACAGGATTCGAAGAAAAAATTCAACACCTTTTTTTTAATTCTTAAAAATAAAAAGTCAATTGCTATATCAGTTTTAATTTTTTGATATTCAATTTTTGTTAAGTGGTATCAATTTAATTTTTTGATTTGCATACATTTTTTATTTCTTACATAACTTGAATATTTTATGATTTATTCACTTTTCGATATGTGCAAAACGGTTTTATATTATTCCGTTATGTGTTAAAGATGTTTTTATTTCACTATAACTAAATTTCAAAGTGATATTTTCCCCCATATCAGAAGCTTTTAATAAAAAAAATATTTATGCATTTTCAAAAGCTTTTAAAGCTCAGACAATATAATCTTTCTAAAAATTCAAAAATTTTTGCAAAATAAACATTATTTGTATATTTAAACAATAACATAAAATTTTCATATAATTTTTATTTCATTATCAAATTAAAAAAAAAAATTACTTACATTAAGGTGGAATTCCCACAAAAATAAATATTATCCCATTTTTTTTTCAGGAGTATGAATAAATAATGAAAAATCCACTTCAGAAATTGTTAATTTTAGATGAAATTCAACAAAATTTTATTCCACAATATTCTAAAATATCCGAAAAAAGGCCCCGGAACAAATCGAAACTCCGACAATGAAAAACAAAATTTTGACTGACAGATCCTAATATATTTATTAATCCGGATATGCCGGAGAACTCCAGTGGAAAAGTTACGTCCTACAATAAAGTCCTCTTCCGCATCAAGGGGATGCCGAAAGCACATCTGGGATGTTGATCCAGGTTACCGTCTGCACGCAGCTTCATGTTCCCTCACCTAATCTCTCGCCAAAGGAAAATTCGCCAGCTTCATCGCCAAATCTTGATTCTAGTGGTTGATTAGAAAGGCGTCAATCTCCAGAGGCGTAAATCTTCAGCACTCCCTTATCTCCGCCAACTCATCTCTACTTAACCCTCTCGTCACTCGGATTTCCATCCTTTAGGATGGGTGGTTTAGAAGATTTCTCCAAATTAAATGGGAGCTTTAATTGTTTGTAGAACAACGTGATAAGTAGTCAAAGTATACTTTATTTTTATTCATGCAGTTTTCGAAACATTTTTTTTTGGAGTCCTTAGCTATAATGAATAAATGAATTACTAAATAAGTCTTAAGAATCTGAGAAAAAAAGTTTTTTCAATCAGGTTTACAAAAAATATATATATATANTTAAGGACTTTTTTGAGTAAAAACTCTTTCATTTTCGTAAAGTATGCTCTTTAAGTGTTTTTAAGTAACATTTTAATTATAATATGAATTGTATGTTGTATGAATTGTATGTTATGTACTCATATAACTTTAGTATTTGTCAAAAATATTGCACTTCTCTCCACTCTTTTTCTTTCCTTTTTTATACTCGCATTAACTGAGTTAGTTGTGGTTCACATTTATTCGAATAATCGGGACTGTACTGTACCCCGACAGAAATATAGCGACATTGTTGCAGAACGTTACCGAGTTCATGCAAAAAGATTTTTCCTTTGAAAAATAAAAAGCAATTACTTTTCTTTTCTACCGAAATTTACAACGTAATCTTCTTAAATTTTACGTAAAATTACTTATGAATTGTGCATTTGAGTGTTTACTTCATGGTGCATAGCGTTTTTAAAAAGTGCATATTTTCAATTTTTGTGATTTAAAAGCTTTTTAAAGGTGCTTTTTTCATTGGCTGTTTTTAAAAAGTGCTTAATTTTCCCTTTTCAGAAATGAGATTTTTTTTCGTGACCGTGTTGATTCGTGACGTATCATACAAAAGCGTGCTTTTCACATTGTTCTATTCAACGTTTTCACAACCATTCACCCACAATCCATTTTGACTTAAATTCGGTCCGTAGCATTTAAAAGAGCCAATCATTTTACATGTTTGATGAAATACTTTGGAGTAGTCATATGCGTCTAGTGAGCTGGGTTCGGTTGGATTATTGCACTCTCGTGTGCAACTCTGCTGCATTTTTAAAAATATTCTCAATTTCAGGCTTCATTTTACACCCTTTGAAATCGAACTGAAAAATCCCTCCATCATTTTATAATGGCTAATGTAATCAAGAAAAAGAGTTCTTTGTCAGAAACTAGCTAATTTATCATGATCATGTAAAGTTTTAGAAAATTATTTTGCATTTTGTTAATGCACATAGTACTTAAAAAGTATTTTTTGAGTGCTTAAAAAGTACTTTAAAGGTGCATACTTTTTGCTGAGAGATTTGGCTGAGCACCCTGATTTACCCATCTTATTTCTATGCATTTAACACTTTATTACATATATCAGATTCAAAATTGCTGAAATAATGCAATCACTACATTCTTCCGCTTCATATTAATTTAGAACGATAAAATTTGAACCATCTGAGGTAAATACACAAACTAAAGTTTCCTTTCGATATTCTGCAATTATCGGATTGATGAAGGGGGAATAATACAGTATCGCAAGATAGCATGCTTCTATCAAAATAAAAGTTTTAATTTTAGATCACGTATTCTTTGTGAGATAAAAAGAAACTAAGAAAAATTTAATTTTGATTTTTTTTTGTCCTTTTCAAAATATTTTTAAACAATCGAGAAATTTAGTGTGTTGTATCAGTAACGCTGATCAGCAAATTTTTATCAAACGAGAATTACAAAGTCTAGCCAATGAAATAAAAAGAAACTTTAAAGGCACTTATTTTTGATATTTTGAAATTATAGGGGTAATTGAAGGCAATCACCATTATTGATAGTAATGCAAATAATTTCTTGCAATCAAAATAGAAATCTCGAACTAGAACCTGGTCAAATTATTTGACGCACTTTAAGATTCTATGTGAAATCTTAATTATCTGGTGATACTATACAGCTCTGTTGTTTTTACGCGACTAAAACCGGTTTGCACTTGTTTACGTGAGACGATGAGACGATGTATAATAATAAATTCGACGATTGGATAAATTAGACGATATATTAAATAAATATAAAATATTTATTATATCAGGAATAATAAGTATATTATGATAATGAGAGAATAATGATAAATTAGGCTTATATAGTGTTTTAATAATGACATGTTTTACACGAGTTTATATACAATACTTTCATATTTAAGCATACATGTAATGGGTTTTTATACAGGAGATTTTTCATATACTTCCCATTTGTATTTATTTTTAACGTATTGCATTACAATGTTAACCAATTGATGCAAGAACGTAAACAAGAGTAAACAAATTTTCAGTGGCGTAAAAACAATAAAGCTGTATAGTATCACTTGATAGTTAAGATTTTGCATAGAATCTTTAATGCGTTTAATAATTTGGACAGTGACTTTATTTGAAATTTTATAATTGGCAATTATTAGAGTAATTAATTCAATTAACAGTGATTCTAAATAAAATGTTTCCATTCATTGCGAAAGAGTGTTTGGCGCAGCATAGCCAATCCCGGCTCTTGGGCTTTTAAGCCAAGAAAAAAAGAGGTTTTTAAAAAACTACACAATTCACACTAAAAACGTCTCTTTATTTTTCTAAACTTTTTATGCGTGGTAAAAAAAAAATAGTCAAAAAAGTGAGCATGAAAAATAAAAGGGGCGTTATTTTGCTGTGTGATGTGTTTTTAATTTGACTTTCATAATTCAGAAAAGATTGAGTCTACCAAGTTAATAAAAATCTCTAGACAAGTATAAGAACTATAAATTTCAAAGAAAAATAAATTCCCTGCCAAGAAATTTCCAATTCTGGGAGAGAAAAGAACAAACTGTTTTCGACAAAAATGCTCTATTTTTGACATCGATCCTTTGTCTCCTTAAGAAACTCAATTTCGCAGTCTCACTTAAAGAAACTTTGGTAAGGAATCAATGAAGCACCGAAATATTGAATATATAATATATATGCGTCTAGAAGTAGGTGTAATTTAAATAAAGACGACGCAGTGTGACGTATTGCTTGAGTGATATACTATGAAAGGCCCATATAAATACTTATATAGCAAAAATATAGCACTGTCTATAGCGTAGACGACGTGTGCATGTCTCCAAGATTTTAAAATACGCCAACCTAACTAAAATAAATTTTAGTATTTTTAACACGCCTGTACTTTTTTAGATTTATTAAAATCAGCTTAATGCCTGCTGGTTAATTGATGTAAATAATTAAGCTTGTTGCAATAAATCTATAAAAATCTTTTTACAATAAGTTTATTCTAAACAGCTTTTCATTGGTTTATTGCAATAAGCCGTCAGGACTTAAAACGTCTTACTAATTACTACTAAAAAACCAGGCTATTATAGCCTTTAAACATATCTAGGCTAATTACGCTTGAAGTGTGTGGATGTACGGCAATAAGCCATTTATTATAAAATAGTGGAGAATTTTAAAATTAAAACCATTGAAATTAGATACATACAGGATGACTACCATCATTCGATCTCCTAGCAAAGCTATTGTTCAGAAGAACTGGCATAAAATTTGATTTAAAGTTATTATAAGGTATGAGCAGAAGAATGAATTGAAAAAAAAAAACTATTGATCGCTTACGACTATTTAAAATCTATTAAAATGCATAAGAGTTACAAATATATTGAAGAAAAAAATCTTCCTGAACTTATATGCATTCTAACTAGGAACTTTTAATTTGGATAATACTTCAAGGCTTTCTTCAAAAGGTGCCTAAAAACATAACAATTTAAATATATATATTTTAAAAATCTGTTAAAATTCATAAGAGTAACAAATATAATGAAAAAAAAATTCCTTAGTTTGGATATAACTTCAAGATTTTTGTTTTAAAACGGTGCCTAAGAATATAACAAATAAATGAGAAATTTGTATTTCTCGAATAAAAGAATCTTATATGAAATGAAAATAATTTTTCCAATAAATTAATACCATGAGAGAGAAAGAAAGAAAAGCAAAGAGATAATCGTTATCGAAGCTGTCAATCCCCCTCCTCCCCATTTCTCATTACTCTTGTTCTGCAGAAAGGGAGGGAAAAACCTTATTAGCTCCGTTGCTTATTAAGGCATTTACTGTATCTCACACCATTTCGTGTCTCTCTATATATTTTATACATCTGCATGTACCAAAAATAAAAATACATGGAACTTAAATTTTACGAATATGTTTAGTAGCATTCATTATAGAGTATAAAGCAGGGCTCGAAAAAACTCAGAAATTTTACCCGTCCCCGAGGACGACTTGTCCAACAATGCATCCGTCCTCCTTTGAAACTAACCCGTAGCTTCTGATTAAATAAAAATATAATTTTCTCTTATTTATTACAAACATTTATATAAATTGCACAATGAATTAGTAGTTACTAGGATTACATTATACAGTAATAAAAGAAATACTAGGTTACTAATAGTAACCTAGTATTTCTTTTATGAAATAATTTATTTTTTTTATAAAATAAATTAAATGACAAAGGTCAAGTTACTATTAAATGACAAAGGTAGAAACGCTACGCTGTGGCTTGCACCGACCACAGTGCTGAGGTAAAATATCCTCAGTGGTAGACTGATCATGGGTTAGAGTCCCCTTGCCGCCAGGCTAACCGTAGGAGGTTCCATTGGTCTTCCTCTCCATGTAACGCAAATGCGGGTTAGCTCCATCAAAAAGTCCTCCACGAAGCAAACATTTCTCCCAATACTCAATCCAGGAGTTCCCTTGTCTTCTGGATTGAGATCAAAATTACAAGGCAACGGAGTTGAACATTAGCAGTCGTAAATCCATAAAATTGGGTCGGCTGCTCTGTGACGGTTATAAAATAAAAAAAATAAAAAAAAAAAAACAAAAAAAAACTTAAAAAAAACAAAAAAAAACACTAAAAAGACACTAAAAAAACACTAAAAAAACACTAAAAAAAACACTAAAAAAAACACTTAAAAACCAAATAAACTAAATAAACTAAATGAACTAAATAATATTTAGTTTATTTAGTTTATTTCGCTTATTTAGCTTATTTAGCTTATTTAGCTTATTTAGTTTATTTAGTTTATTTAGTTTATAAAAAACTAAAGTTTATTTAGTTTATTCAGTTTGTTGTGTTTGTTGTTGTTTTAGTGCTTTTTTTAGTGTTTTTTTAGTGTTTTTCAGTGTTTTTTTAGTGTTTTTTTAGTGTTTTTTTAGTTTTTTTAAAGTTTTATTTAAGTTTTTAAACTACAAAAACTAAAAAAAACTAAAAAAACAAAAAAACTAAAAAAACTAAAAACTAAAAATTAAAAATAAAAATAAAAATAAAATAAAATAATAAACATTCTGTTATGAGTCTCGATGCTCAGGAGATAGAGCGATCTCTTTCCGATGAAGTGAGCCGGGTTCAAATCTCAGCAATGGTTGGTCGATACGAATCTGCATCCGGCTTGCACCGACCGCAGTGCTGACGTGAAATATCCTCAGTAGTAGACGGATCTTGGGTATGCTGACGGATAGAGTCCCCTAGCCGTCAGGCTATCGTGGATTTCCTCTCCATGCGGGAGCAAATGCGATTTAATTCCATCAAAAAGTCCTCCACCAAAGCAAAATTTCTCCCAATACTTGATCCAGGAGTTCCCTTGTCTTCTGGATTGAGATCAAACTAAATAACCTTAAAAAAAACTAAAAAAAAACACTAAAAAAATAAAAAAAGTTTTTTTAAAGTTTTTTTAAAGTTTTTTTTAAAGTTTTTTTTTTTAGTTTTTTTTATTTTATAACCGTCACAGAGCAGCCGACCCAATTTTATGGATTTACGACTGCTAATGTTCAACTCCGTTGCCTTGTAATTTTGATCTCAATCCAGAAGACAAGGGAACTCCTAGATCAAGTATTGGGAGAAATTTTGCTTTGGAGGAGGACTTTTTGATGGAATTATCCCGCATTTGCGCCCACATGGAGAGGAAATCCACGATAGCCTGACGGCTAGGGGACTCTATCCGTCAGCATACCCAAGATCCGTCTACTACTGAGGATATTTCACGTCAGCACTGCGGTCGGTGCAAGCCGGATGCAGATTCGTATCGACCAACCATTGCTGAGATTCGAACCCGGCTCACTTCATCGGAAAGAGATCGCTCTATCTCCTGAGCATCGAGACTCATAACAGAATGTTTTTTATTTTAATTTATTTTTATTTTTATTTTTATTTTTATTTTTAATTTTTAGTTTTTAGTTTTTTTAGTTTTTTGTAGTTTAAAAACTTAAATAAAACTTTAAAAAAACACTAAAAAAAACACTAAAAAAACACTGAAAAACGCTAAAAAAAACACTAAAAAACACTAAAAAACACAACAACAAACACATGGGGGGCTTTCGTGGATTTCCTCTCCATGCGGGCGCAAATGCAGGCTAATTCCATCAAAAAGGCCTCCACCAAAGCAAAATTTCTCCCAATACTCGATCCAGGAGTTCCCTTGTCTTCTGGATTGAAATCAAAATTACAAAGCAACGGAGTTGAACATTAGCAGTCGTAAATCCATGAAATTAGGTCGACTGCTCTGTGACGGTTATAAAATTAAAAAAAATTAAAAAAAACTTAAAAAAAACTTTAAAAAAAACTAAAAAAAACTAAAAAAAGCCTAAAAAAAACCTTAATAAAAACTAAAAAAAAAACACTAAAAAAACACTAAAAAAACACTAAAAAAACACTAAAAAAAACACTGAAAAACTAAATAAACTAAATAAACTTTAGTTTTTTATAAACTAAATAAACTAAATAAACTAAATAAACTAAAAAAACTAAATAAACTAAATAAACTAAATAAACTAAAAAACTAAAAAAACTAAAAATCTATATTTAGTTGTTTTAGTTTATTTAGTGTTTTTTTAGTGTTTTTTTTAGTGTTTTTTTTAGTGTTTTTTTAGTGTTTTTTTTAGTATTTTTTTTAGTGTTTTTTTTAGTGTTTTTTTAGTGATTTTTTCAGTGTTTTTTTTAGTGTTTTTTTTAGTGTTTTTTTTAGTGTTTTTTTAAGTTTTTAAACTATTAAAACTATAAAAACTATAAACTATAAAAAAAACTAAAAAAAAACTTTAAAAAACCTAAAAAAAAACTAAAAAAGAACTAAAAAAAACCTTAAAAAAACTAAAAAAAAAACAAAAAAAAAAAAAAAAAAAAAAAACAAAAAAAAACACTAAAAAAACACTAAAAAAACATCTGAAAAACTAAATAAACTAAATAAACTTTAGTTTCTTATAAACTAAATAAACTAAAAAATCTAAATTAACTGAATAAACTAAATAAGCTAAATAAGGTAAATAAACTAAAAAAACTAAAAAACTATATTTAGTTTTTTTAGTTTATTTAGTTTATTTAGTTTATTTAGTTTTTTTAGTTTATTTAGTGTTTTTTTAGTGTTTTTTTAGTGTTTTTTTTAGTTTTTTTAAAGTTTTATTTAAGTTTTTAAACTACAAAAACTAAAAAAAACTAAAAAAACAAAAAAACTATAAAAACTAAAAACTAGAAATTAAAAATGAAAATAAAATAAAATAAAATAAAAAACATTCTGTTATGAGTCTCGATGCTCAGGAGATAGAGCGATCTCTTTCCGATGAAGTGAGCCGGGTTCGAATCTCAGCAATGGTTGGTCGATACGAATCTGCATCCGGCTTGCACCGACCGCAGTGCTGACGTGAAATATCCTCAGTAGTAGACGGATCTTGGGTATGCTGACGGATAGAGTCCCCTAGCCGTCAGGCTAACCGTAGGTGGCTTTCGTGGATTTCCTCTCCATGTAATGCAAATGCGGGTTAATTCCATCAAAAAGTCCTCCACCAAAGCAAAATTTCTCCCAATACTCGATCCAGGAGTTCCCTT
>NC_092205.1:95274991-95292677 GCF_043381705.1 Parasteatoda tepidariorum
GGGGGCACACTATTTCTACATGAATTTTCTTCTTCTTTACACCCTAAAAAGGCAAGAAAAAATCGTGAACATGGAATTTTTTCTTTGTGACATACTTTAAATGTGACATACTCTTTCTGACATACTCAGATAAATCTGAGCCATTTATTCAGATAAAACGATTTTTACATAAATATAATATTATTATACTGTCTAAAATGTATTTATAGAGATTTCATACTATAAGATTATATTTTAGTATAAGAATTGGCGTTTATTTGTAGAATTGCTCATATCGTCGCTTTGAAACTAAACCATGGTAACTCAAAAAAGCAAGTTTTTCAGGAGAGCAATTTTTAACTTTCCGCGCTAATTTTAATCGCGCTAATGCGATAACGATTTATCTGCTCTCTAAATTAATTTTATGGAACTATGAAGAACACTTTGTTTTTCTAAAAGGGTGATTTTTTTTTTTACACAAAATGACCCAAATATCTCATTTTTCGATTTTTTTGAGTTATTACGGTTTAGTTTCAAAGCAACGATATGAGCAATTCTACAAATGAACGCAAATTAGGCGGCCAAACGAAAATTTAAATTTTTTTTTTGGAGGGGGGGCACGCTATTTCTACATGAATTTTCTTCTTTTTTACACCCTGAAGAAGCAAAAAAAATATTAAACATGAAATCGTTTCTTTGTGACATACTTTAAATGACAAAATACCAATTTTAAATTTTTCCCGATTTTTTCAATTTAGGAGCTTCGATTCAATTTTTTTATTTTTGTTTTTTATACTAAAATATAATCTTATAGTACGAAATCTCTATAAATACATGTTAGAGAGACATTATAATATTATATTTATGTGAAAATCGTTTTATCTGAATAAAGGGCTCAGATTTATCTGAGTATGTCAGAAAGAGTTTGTCACATTTAAAGTATGTCACAAAAAAAAAATTTCCATGTTCACGATTTTTTCTTGCCTTTTTAGGGTGTAAAAAAGAAGAAAATTCATGTAGAAATAGTGTGCGCCCCAAAAAATTTTTTATCTTTTTTTGGCCACCTAATTGGCGTTTATTTCTAGAATTGCTCATATGTCTTCGTTTATATATGTTTATATATATTATGTATATATATTAGTATGAAACTCCGGTATTCTATAGAATGCTTAGGCATTGTATGTAATGCTGGATGTTTTTAGGCAAAGTATGAAATATGAGAAGTATTACATACTTTCTCTAAGCATGTAATACCTAGCCATTCTATAGAATGACAAATGCTATTTATGCAAAATATGAAAAAACACGTCCTGCTGAGGTTATTATGTAAATGATGTGCATTTCTCAAAAATAAAAATGCTATTCTGAAAAAATAATGAGAGCGCCATTAAAAAATAATTATTCCAAATGCGTAAAGAAAAATGAAAGTTATGTAAAACATAATTTATGCCTTTCTTATTAAAGGGAAACAAAATATTCATATAAAAAATAAGAAATTAACCTATTTGTTGCAACACGCCAGGTTTGAATGTACATTTTGAAATTGTCATTTTTGAATGACATTTTGACGAATCGGAGATGTGTTTTATATTTCGCCGGTTTCTCATTTGGAATTCTATAGAATACCTAGGAAATGAGAGAAATATAAATAGTTTTATAAATTGCCGGGTAGTTTTAGGTATTACATACAATGCTTAGGCATTTTATACAATGCCGGATTTGCCGGTAACATATAAACAAAACAAAAAACGGATTTTATGACAGTGAGCATTCACTTACTATTTTAAACATGAATATTTGTAAACAGAAATATTGTGAAATTATATATAAAACAAATATTTTCGCCTAGTGCTCGTTTTCCCAATATTTCTTTTTCGGGGTGAGGTGGCTTTCTGTGATTGCGATGGATATAATGTGACAAAGATTCTTGCCAAGAACGTAGAAAGACATCATTTAACAAAGAAACCAGCTTAAGGAAGCTATGCGAGGAGGTATAGCATGCGAGATGCAGCCTCGCATAAAGATAACGAGACTGTCTTCAGAGAAGACGGTATATCCTAAATTCACGATAAATGCCTAATTTTAAAAATCTTTTTCTAAAAGAGGTTTGAGCGAAAAAGTTTGAAATTTTTTTTATGAAAAATCAATGCATATTTTTACATATACTGATTTTAATTTTTTTAAAAAAATACTTATTGATACAACACTGCTACTGCTAAAACGTCATTTTACGGTACAAAATAATTGGTAAAAAGTATTTCATGAATTTTACTAGAAACATCACTTTAGTATATATATATATTTAAGCATTATTAAAATCTCAAAATTGTATGTGTAGAGATTATGATGAAAAGGAATGTAAAATATGAAAATTAAATTTAGAGAAAACGTCATTTTGATGCAAGTAATATAATGCAGAAGACTGCTTTTTGCTTACAATTTAAAATTATGTTTCGTTTGAGTAAAAACAATAATTGGATTGAAAAGATGAGGTATAGAAACGTAAAAACATAAAAACTGCTTCTTTTTTAAAAATTTGGGGTGCGGATACTCCTTAAGATGCCCTTTTCCAACTGTGACGGGAAACCGAAATGAAGATAGCTCAGAGAGTACGAACGGACAAATAATGTTATTTTGTTTATCATCTTTTAAATATTGGGTGAACAGATAAGTTTCCTCCGTTTTCTATCAAAAATTATCAGTTTATTGTGAAGAAACGGTACATCATCTTTTATTCAAAGTATTCTCCATTACATCTTTTCCATATTTCTAGAAGCATTCGGATACCACGTCGGATGAACTCTTCATCTTTCGAGGATATCCACGAATTACCTTGGTTTCTTCAAATGATGTAAATTTCTACTCAGGCATATCATCTACCATCGAGCGGAATAGGTAATAAGTTGAAGGGACAAGGTCTGGCGAATACGGTGGGTGGGGGGTGGACTTCCTATTGAAGTGATTCCAAATAGCAAAATCAATTTTCATGCAAAATCAACGTTCAACGTCTCTTGGCTTCAGTTCGTATGGAACACAACTTCCTTTCTTGGATCATTTCCTACGATTTTAAACGATGTGAAATTGCTTGCTGAGTCACTTGTAATGTAAAAATTAAATTATTTTTGCTCTTGGGACTTCTTCCAAGTCCTTCCTTTCGTACAAGTTCGGCCTTCCACTGCGTTCTTTGTCTTCCACGTCAAACTCACCATTTTTAAACTTCTGAAATCACTCACGACAACTTCTCTCACTTTAAAGCAACCTCACTATATGCTTCTCCAAGCAATCGATGCTGCAGATTTCTTCAAACTAAAGAAATGAATCAAAAGTTCCTGAAAAATAGCGCTTATTTGGTACAAAACTTGGCATTTTTGCACAAAAACAATTACGTTACCAGATGAACAAACTTACAACAAGACGTTTAACACCAATTAATTTCTACGTAACCTTCTGGTAGTACACTTTGTGACAAACGGCAAGACGCGAACTTATTTTTATACCCAATAATTTAAATATACTTTTCAATTTTCAAACATTTGTACCAACATAAAATTGCATTAATTTTTCGCAGCAAAGAGCAATCGTTCTTATTAAGATCACAAACTGCACCACTAAAAGGCAATAAATGGGAATCAGTTTCAAATACAATTATGAAACCAAATGACATAACAGAATTCTAATTACATCATTAATATCACGATACTCGTCTTAAAGATCCGAAACCTTGAATAATAATCACTTTTCGTCCTTAAAGAAATTAAGTTCTTTGAATATCTGCAATTACAAAAATATTATCAAAGACATATGAATATGCTAGAGTTAGTTTATTTTATGGATTATTATTTTTTTTTGGAAGCTGAAATTACTAATTATGCCATTCATTAGTTTGCCAAAAAGACTTGCAGCAATATCATTCTGATTAACTCTTTAATTGCAAGAGTGTTAAAGGTCCATTAGTTTTTATCCGTTGGCGACATAAAACTGCATGCATCCATCAAATTGCCGTTCGAACAAGTATATAAAAAAAATGCAATTTCAAAAAGTAATTACTATTTAGAAATTGAAATATTTAAAACAAATAAGAGGTCGCTTTATTTTAAATTTTTAACTACTGTAAATGAATCGTATTAGTAGCTAGCTTTTATTTCTTGTTAAACACGTGAAGTTAATTAAAATTTTAAAGAGACATTTTTTTAAAAAATTCTTTTTAAACATATCTCGTTTTTAGTTTTTTTCTACTCATAATAAAATAAATTTGGAACCGAAAGTGAATATTTAAATTTTATATTAGATTCGTTTATCTTTTTTTTTAAATTTTCATTTCAGTGAATTAACTAAACACAATTTAATCTGTTCTAATTTAAGTGATTTTGCAAAATGTGCTGGATTGTCTGAATTGATCGGCCATAACATTAAACATATATTATATATGTATATTATATATATCACAATATAGGGACAAAAAGGAAACGAAATAATATTTAATAAATATTAAGTTTTACTCACAGCGCATAAGCTTCAAGTATATGAAACCTATGAAATAAGTTAAAAAATAAAATGAAAACTAAGTTTTATATAATTGTCTTACATAAAAAAATTGGTACTTTAAATGCGTGCTTGTTATGAGTAGGTTTTAATGAATTTATTAATTGAACGGAAATAGGACTCAAATACTTTTGTATGGAGAACATTTAAAACAACGTGTAATGGAAGCAAAAACAAATCTAATACGCATTTAATGTTTTTTTATACTCACCTTAATTATAACCTTTTTTTAACAAAAAAATTTCTGAATTTATTTATTTTTATTTTTATTTTTAGCAATAGAAAAATGAATCTACACTTCAAAACATTTACTTTTGGTTTTCAACAAACTAATTACAATAATAAATAAATGCATTAAAGATTCGCATTGAAAAATAAATACTAAGAAGTAATTTAAAAAGTTGGAATAATTCAAAAAGTTGAATAAAAGCAGAAAAAAAATATCAAATGTTATAATTTAACATCTGATGCTTCCCAAGAAATATTTGAAATTCAAGTCTAAGCCTGCAGTCACGCGATCAGCGTGTGTCTGTTTTTTTATGATAATTGCATGGAAGAAATATGTATAAAAAGTTTCTTGAGTACTGTAGAAAAATGTTTACGCAATTATTTTTTTTGCAATAAGATAAATCATTCTTTAACTAGATAATCTTTAAAATGCATGAAGAATCTGAAATAACGACGTATACGGTAAAAAAAAAAATGATGTATTTATTTGGAATCGTTGACAAAGAGTTTATTCAAGTCTTATATACAATTTTATAATTACTAAAGTTTAAAAAAAAGAAGAAGAAAAACTGAGTTTTTCATTAAAATCCAAATCAAAAAGTTTTTTCAACACAAAAATCCTATTGTTGATAATTTTTTTAACGGTTCTGAATTAAAACTTTTCATGCTTCATACATTGTTTTTCTTCACAATTAAGACAGAGATACTTTTTCATAATTAAAAAACATTTTATGGATAACTTTTTCTGAAGAAATGGATAAATGTATAAAATTTCAGTAATATATAAAATCTGCAAAGTAAAAAAAAAACAATTCCATTAATGGCAGGTACTTTATTAACGTCACACTAGTGCTGCACAATGAGCTACTAGCGACGGTCAAGGAAACATCCCTGAGGATGATCCGAAGACATGCCATCGTAATTTTGATCCTCTGCAGAGGGAATGGCTACCTTGCTTTGATAGATCGACAATCTGCGAGCGAAATCGAGCACTTTACGGTAGAACAGTTCAGCAAGGACTGATACCGCGCACCCTCAGTATCTACACAGACTAATTAATGTGATCACCCACCCGCATACTGACCGCAGCCGGTGATGCTTGACTTCGGTGTTCTACTGGGAACCGTTCCTTTACGACCAGTCCACTGCTTGACCATAAATCGCTAAGTAACATATTTTAATTGCGCAAGAAACTATATCTGACACAAAAAAGGAGGGAATTAAAACCACTGCTTTCTATCGGAGAAGTTTAATTTTTATTGGACTGCTCCTAGCTCATTTTTTTTCTTGTTGTAACCCTTCCTTATATTAAATTATTTTATAAAAATGTCTTTATTATATAAAATAGTAGCCGCCTTCAGCGATAAGCTGATCAGTCTTTTTAAATAAGTCTAATTTCAATCATTTGGATATTTAAAAGTTGACACAGTCAAAAATCATGGTGAATTTATTGGTGAAACATGCGGAAGAAATACATACTTCGAAAATCGTTCAGTCAAAAATCAAGATAATATGGAAGTGAAACAAACTCATACTGCTCAAAGGAGAGTGCATTCTAATTTTTCACTTACATGTTCATATGGTATCGTGGAGAATTTGTGGTACAACATATGGTAAAAAAATGTTAATTACCTTGGATATCAATAAATCAATATTGAACTTAGGTCAAAATCCAACAATTCCCTTATTTGCTATTGTTAATTTGAGAGCCAATATAAATTTCACGTGCAAAGGTTTTTTCGCCTAAACAAAATGAACTTTTACTGTTATAAATTTCTTTAAGTTAAAAGAATACTCAGATCTAAAACAGGGGAAAAATGCATTTTTAAGCAAAAGACTAAGCAAAAAAATTAACTCGATACAATTAAACAATCAACTAATTAGTTGAAAAAATAAGAGAAGCTTTTCACGATTCGGTAGCCCATAATGTGTACAATACCTAGGTAAAATGCGGTTCCTTCTTATAACAGAGTAAATATGTTAATCTGCAGATCATCTAGGCAATGTGCACATTAACACCTTTACTCCAGCTTAAGAATATTTCTAGAATAGCATAGAATGACGTAATATCTTACTTGCCGTTAAAATGTACAATTAATAAAGCCATTTTTTGCCGTGTTAAAAAAAAGATACATTTTTTTCTCCATACAAACTCATGAAACTAGTAAATTTGAATATTTAAGGATTTATTAAAGCTGAACAACAAATTCGAAACAAAGACTGTAGACTTTAAAAATGCATTTCTTTTAAAAGTATTAGAAGAGATTAAGGCGTTATTCTAAAATATACTGTTTTAGAACATTTCAATTTGCAGAAAAGAACTGATTTAATTTGAAGTTAATATAATACTAGAAAATAAAGAGTAAGTTAAACTGAGGGCAAATAAGTTGTTTTAAAACCTGTTATATTTAAAAATCTTAAATATAAAAGGAAAAAGCGGATTTTAAGGTTTTTTCAAGTAAGATTTAATCGCATTAACATATATTTTCGATTTTTCTTTTACACAGTCTATGTTTGCTTTTTAAACAAAGGATTAATAATGAAGTTCTTTAGAAAAAAACTTGAATAAAAAAAAAACCACCGAGCAATAATTCTAAAATCAAATATGTTTTGAAATTTATATTTTTCAGTTATATAACTATGAAGAAGAAAACAAATCCCAAGCAAAATAAAAAAAAATGATAAGCAAAAAAAGAGCCCACTATTTATATAACGCTATAAATATGCTTATTAGAATAAATAATTATGTCCTCAAATGTTACGTCATATTTAGCATTAAATATAAAGATATAAAAAGCTTTATTTTAGAATGTGACATATTGTTTTTGAAAGTGAAATAAGTCCATTTGAATCTAAAAAAAGTAGTTTAATTACTTTTTTTACAATTTTAATAATAATTATTATTTATTTTGGTGTTTTATAAAATTACATCATTAAAATCATCATCGAAATGAACCTTTACCAATATTCTTAAATTAATTCAAACACTGCTATTCAAACACGCGATGTAACGAAATAAAAATAGCATGACAGATCTTATAAAAAATAAAATTAGAAATGAAACTCTGAAATATATTGTGAGGACAAATTAGTTCGGTCCGTTTTTAAAAGATGGCTCTGCTGTTTGAATGTTTCATAGTGACAGCTGGTTTCGGTGGTTTCAGAGAGGTTAGACATCTGTCAATAATATTCAGTTTATAGCGCTTTGAGTTTCAAAAAAACCTGTTTTCTACTTTGTTGAATATGTCAAATTTTGTGGTAACTAAGCAGCATTTGCGGGAGGTTTTATGTTTCTGCTTTAATTGCAAGAAAAGTGCAGCTGAAGCGCATCGAATGCTTGTAGAAGTTTATGGTGACAATGCTCTAACAGATAAATCATGTAGGGAATGGTTTCGACGCTTCAAGAGTGGTGAATGGTGGTGTGTACTATGAGCTGCTACAACCTGGTGATTCCATTATATTCGGTATAGGCTACAATTGATTCGCTTGAGTCGTGCATGATAAAGTTATTCTTCTGCATAACAACGGTCGGCCTAATGTCACAAAAGTTGTTAAAAATTATTTGGAAACTCTCAAGTGGGATATTTTACCGCCCCCGCCGTATTTGCTGGACACTGCTCCTTCTGATTACTGGTTGTTCCGACGGATGCAGCAGCACGATTTGGCAGGTTACCAGTTCACTTATTTCGCAGAAATCGAAAATTGGCTCCTAACTTGGATCTCCTCAGAAGACGAGACATTTTTTCGAGATGGAATTCGAAAATTGACTGAGAGGTGGGAAAAAGTAGTAGGCAGCGATGAACAATACTTCGATTAATCTGTTCATTCATTTCGTTCTGAAATAAATACATTTTTGACCACAAAAAAACGGAAAGAACTAATTTATACTCCCAATACAAAAAAATATATTAATGTAATCAAAGAATATCGAAAGATTAGTCTAATAGATTTTTAGTCCTAATCTTAATTAATAAAAGCCAGTGAAAGTTTAAGCATATTGAATTATTAATAACGTAGAAAAAAAACGAGTTTTTCTATTCTTATTCCAAAACGGATATCGCACCATAGGGTATAAGAACTGAGCTGACCAGTCTCATGTTATTTGTTAGATCGATTCAATTTAAAAACTAATTAAAATTATTTTACGTTTAAAAGTTTATTAAAAATCCAAAACAACTTTGGGAATGAATTGGAAATATATTTATTATCCTTTGATATATTGATCGTTCCGATATCAGTCCCATTGTCAAACAGGAAATATGTGGATGGGAAAAATTTTTTTGGACAGGAATACTGAATTCTTAGCTTCACCAAAAGCTGTTAGGACTAAAACATTTTTTTCCAACTATTTTTCAGCGATTTGGAGAGTCAAAAATTTTTTACTGACTTTAAATTAACACAGATTCTTTACAAGACATGGAAATTTTAACAACTACTTGTTTTGGTTTAATTTAAGGAATTTTTTATTTTTATAAATTTATGACTGTCGTTGAACAACAGACCCAATTTTCGGGTTTACGACTACTAATGTTCAACTACGTAGCCTTGTAACTTTGAACCCAATCCAGAAGACGAGATAACTCCTGGATCAAGTATCGGGAGAAATTTGCCTTTGTGGAGGACTTTTTGAAGAAACTAGTCGACATTTGTGTTACATGGAGAGAAAGACCACGAGAACCTCCCACGGTTAACTTGACGACAAGAGGACTCTAACGCATGATCCGTCGACCACTGAGGATATTTAACGTCAGCACTGTGGTCGGTGCAAGCCGGATGCGAAATTCGTATTGACCAGCCATCTCTGGGATTCGAATCCAGTTCATCTTATTGGATCCAGTTCATCTTATTGGATCCAGTTCATCTTATTGGATCCAGTTCATCTTATTGGAAGGCGAACGGTCTACTCCCTCAGATCGCGGTTCTAATGTAATAAATTTTATAACTTTTTACAATTTTATTACCGTCATTGGACAGCCGACCCAATTTTCGGGTTTACGACTACTAATGTTTAACTCCGTAGCCATGTAATTTTGAACCCAATCTAAAAGACAAGGGAACTCCTGGATCAAGTATTGGGAGAAATTTGCCAACGTGGAGGACTTATTGATGGAACTAGCCCGCATTTTCGTTACATGGTGAGGAAGACCACGAGAACCTACCACTGTTAGCCTGGCGGCAAGGGGACTAACCCACAATCCGTCTACCACTGAGGATATTTTACGTCAGGGCTGTGGTCGGTACAAGCAGGATGCGGAATTCAGATCGACCAGCTATCGCCGGGATACCAGCTATCGCCGGGATACGAACCCGGTTCACCTCATTGGAAGACGAAAGCTCTACCCCTAAGCCATCGCGGCTGTAATTTTTGTACTTGTGGTTAGAAACTGTAGAGCAAATTATAAATTATTGTAATTTATAACCACGCCAAAGAGAAAGCTTAAAAAAGAAAATGAGACATTCAGGTATTTCTTGGCCTCCTGTTTTGCCCTTGTTGGTAAAAATAAACCGAAATCATTGATATTGAAATCAATTTTGTTTACAATTTAAACTTTTAATTTGGTTCTGTTTCTTTTTAATTTACAATTATACTTCTCCCACTTACATCTGTGCATGAGGAGTTGTTTAATAATTTAAAAAGAAAAAAAAAACTTAGTATGAAAAGACAATCAGAAAACGTAAGTAGAATATTTAATTCGTACTTATCTATAACTTAACATCGTTAGTTTTAAGCCAAACTCACGAAGCTGCTAATTTGGCGAATTTACTTATTTTTGTTTTCACTCTTGGTCCTGTGTTGTCAGATCGGACTATAAATAGCGGATGGGGTAATTAAAAATGTGTTTTAATTGGGGCCACTCACTACTTTTTGGGATACGTCTTCTGAGGGATTAAAATTTTAAAAATGCTCTGCTTCTTTTTATTATTTTTTAGAATCACAAAACGTTATTTTAATTGGAAAATATTGTACAAGTATATTTACACTATATTTTCCCTGCTATATTTTATTGGAAGGTGTCATAAAAATTGAATAAATTATTTTCTGCAAATTGAAAGTTAAAATAATGCCTGGAAATAAAGTATGAATTAAGCTAATAACAAATGAATACATGTAATAAAGTCTATAGAATACAGAACATTTAATATACATAGTAGTAAACCTTTTAATACGTTTATCTCTAAAGAGATTATTAGACATTTGGTGGTGCAGACGAACGACTACTAACAAATTTGAAGCTCATAGAAAGATTATTCAGACATTTAATGCATTTTGGCCAAATGTAAATTCAATCAGTTAGTTTATAATTTACTGAAAATCAGGCAAGAATATAAGTTACAATTTAACTTCATTATGCTTATGAAATGTTCTAACTAATGGACACCATTCATATTAATGTATAATATTTCATTTATTCCAAGAATAAAATGTTTCATTTTCAGTTTCACATACAAAGGAGAAATGTGCTTCAACCATAAATCCAACGAGAATAACTGAAAATACGCATTTAATCGTGTTGACCTACAAAAAACGTATTCCCTCTTCGTAATACTGCTATAACTTTACGAACCTTTATCACTTAACACTAGAAATTCTTTCCATTATTTAGGCAATTTTCGGACCTTAACGAGTTTGTGTCCCATGACTTTTGTAAATGAGAGGTTATTTACTTCCAAGATGGAAGAATGTATTTTAAAGCTTGGAGAAGACATTACTAAGTACTCTTTTCTTAATTTATTTTATGGAATATTGTGAAAAGGTTTTAATTTACAGTAAACAATGGGTTGGAGATTCTTCCAACGTAGTTTAATCCTTATTTCTATATTTTTGAGCTAAAACCATTTAAATGTAATTTTTTTTTATTTCAGAACTATTTAAACATAATTTTTGATGTATTAAATGAAAAACACACTTAAATACTATGGCACGATATTGAAATACAGTTTTTCCTATTACTGCCAAGTATTTAATATACATAATTTATTTTCAATAATGCCACCATATTGTGTCTCATATTAGAAATAGTAACAAATCTGTACTGAGGAAAGGTTTGTAAACAGCAAAACCAGTTTTATTGCCGGAAGGATCAAAGATGAGTTAACAAAAATACCTTCATGTTTCACCCGGAAATTGATTCTTATATTTTCGCTTTAGTATTTATTTGCGGTCCCTAATGTGTTTTTTTTTCTTCATTTTTTAAAAGCTTTCTAAAATATGCATTATACGCGTTGATTACGAACACATAAATAAGACGTATTTAAAAACAAGAATAATAATTCTAACATTTAAGAGCTTGTATATAAATCATCAACAAATTGAAGTTTCGGAGACGTGGTGGCTCAGGGGATAAAGCGTGCACTTTCCAGTGAGGTAAACCGGGTTCGAATCCCAGCGATGACTAGTCGATACGAATTTCTCACCCGGCTCGCACAAATCACAGTGCTGATGTAAAATATCATCAGCGGTAGACGGATCATTGTTTAGAATCCCCTCGCAGTCAGGCTAACCATTGGAGGTTTTCGTTGTTTTTCCTCTCCATGTAACGCAAATGCGGGTTAGCTCCTTCAAAAAGCCCTCCACGAAGGCACATTTGTTCCAATACTCGATCCAGGAGTTCCCTTGTCTTCTGGATTGGGTTCAAAATGACAAGGCTATACGGAGTTGAACATGAGTAGTCGTAAGCCTAAAAATTGGGTCAGTTGTTCAACGACGGTCATAAAAAAAATTAAGTTTCGATTGTCAGAAAAGTATTGTCAAGTTGATATTTGAGTTAGTGTCGAAATCTTAAAATTAGGAAAATGTTTTTACAGTTTTCCTTAAATCATAAAAAAAAAATGTCCATACTATTATTAACCAATTATATGTAATAATTTTTATTCTAATGCAACAGATATATGCAGGATTTTTTTTAAAATTCGATTGAATTTTCTCAAGTTTATGACCGAAAAACAATTAATCTTAAGGGGAAGAAAAATGTCCCTGCATTAAGCGACAAAAATTTCTCCAGATTTCCATGATTTCAGTTAAAAAGAATTCTGGCAAATGGTGTTGTAAATCCTTCTACCATATAGATTGTTATGATTTAATCTATGCTCATTTCATCGTCCAATATTGATTGAAAACTGACTATAGACATTTTAAAAATATTGGAACGACTTTCTTATCATTGGTATATTTTGAGATATTTTTAAGAAATGTATACAGTTCCATATGTCGAAAAGTTTTAAAATTGGTAGATAGGTATTAGGTACTTTATTCACGTCGCACTACAGCTGCGCATTGGGCTAGTGGCAACGGTGTGGGAAACATCCCTAAAGATGATCCGAAGACATGTCATCGCATTTTTGACCCTATGTAGAGGAGATGGCTCCCCTGCTTTCGTAGCCCGACGATCTGCTCGCGAAGTCGAACACTTAACGGTAGAACAGTGTAACGAGGACCAAAACCACCCATCCTCGGTCCCTACGCAGGTTGAACAAAATGGTCACCAGACAGTGATGCTTGATTTCGGTGTTCTACTAGGAATATTGTCTAACGATCAGTCCACTGCGGGACTTTAAAATTGAAAATCTTTATCTGGACAAAATTAACGTTTAGTGGAAAATAAATTTTCGCAATTTTTATCCTAAACCATTTTTTAGGTTAAATCTTAAAAAAGCTATCAGTCAGATCCGCAATATATTAGCAAGTAAGACAGGAAGCGTTCGGAAATTAAGAAATTTCTAGAAATTAATTATTCTGATTCGAATTTACTACTCTCAAATTTATTTTACAAATGTTAAAGTCAAAGCGCTTTAAATTTTTCCTTATTTACCAGTTTAATTTACTTTTAATGTCTGAAGAAAGTAAAAATAAATTTACAAAAAAAAAAAATCAATTGTGAAAAGCGAATAGTTTCAAAAGGTATGAAATCCAAATTAATAAATCAATGCATGCAGCGTTCTCTCTTGATTAATCGATGTTAAAACAGAGCAAAACAATTTTTCAAAATTTGTTCGGACGTTTCGAGCTTCGTTTAAAAGTAAACTATTAGCGGTTTTGATTTTTTTTTTGTAAATTCTTGGATTATTTTGTATTTAAATTGATTTAATATTTTTGAAGACTGAGATATTTTCTACAAAATGTTGAAAGTATTAGATAATTCCCCATTTAACAAAATACAAGGGATTGGAGAGACCTCAAAATATGATTTGATTTCGCTAAGGCCTTGTAAAATTGAATTTCTTTTTCGTTAATAGACCAGGTTTAATCAACTTGGAAGCTAAACCTTAACCAGCAGGAACTCAGGTTTTAATAGGGGTTTCAGTTTCATAAAGGTAAGTCGAATAAAATATGACCAAGCCGAAAGGATAACATAAATCACTTATAATTTAACGTTTCATTCATAAAATATTTATTTCCATATTTATGTATTACATAAATAAGCACATAATATAATTACATAAATGCACACCTATTATTAGGACAAGCGCCTTATCTGGGCCTCAGCGTTAAGTTGACGTTACCCTGACTCCAACAAAATACTGTTTTGTAAGCTCAGCGTGAGCAGTCGGTCCAACGCAGACATTATCTCGCATTGCGCATGCTTTAATAACGTAAACAAATATTTATTTTAAATTAGTATTGATTTTGTTATTGTCGACCAGAGCTTTAGAGAACAAATAATAACTTTGTTCAAGAAAAAACACGTTATAGCTGAGCTAAATGAAGAAGAAGTTATGCTTCATGTTAAAATCAAAATCTTGGCTGATTTCAATGCTCTGTTGGCTGTTGTCCGCCATTGCTTCTGTTGTTAACGTCACGTTGTAATCCAATCGCAGTTGATTTGGGCTATGATTTGTACGGCAGTTGTCGTTCAAACTGAGCGTTCGATGGCGTATGCTGTCAAATTCACAAATTGACCAATCAGAGGTAAGCGTTCGCTTCAAGCTCACGCCGACTTGTCCTAATAAACCAGGCCTCTTAGACTCCTGCTTGAATTTGGATATTTCCAAATCATTTTTATGGAAATGAATAAAATCACAGTTTCAAAAAATAAAATTACACAAGAGGATTCAATAATATTTTAAAGCCATTTTTTTTTTTGCAATAAGCGTTATAGCAATATCATTTATAATACAACAATAGAGATTCCACAATTAACAAAACATCAGCGAAAGTTTTATTCATACTTACAATTACTTATTAATGAACCCAGTTTTCTTGTCTAACTAAATACATTTATTTTAATACCTTTATATACAAAATTAATTATTTCAATCCCTTTTATTACATTACGAACTATTAATACCAATATGCAAGCTAGTTAATCCTAATAATAAATCCTAACTATTATAATGAATTGTAATTGGAATAGTTACTAAACTATAATTTCAATACTATCTGATGTTTCGAAAGTTAATACGCAGCTAATTCATTATTTTATATCGAAACATGATGTAAAAAATCAATGACTCATTATGTAGTTTTTTTTTTTTCGTCGCAGCAAAAAAATGCACATCATTAAATTATATCATTGACTGTCATTTGTTATGCCTACGAATTTGTTAATCATTTATTTCAAGAAGAATGATTCTTATATTTTTTTAGCTACTGCATAAAAGAAAAAATGAATTTTTTATTCGATTTTATTTTTCTTTGGATTTGAGTAACATGATCGAACTAAGTAATTATGTAAGAATATAGGTAAAAGTTTTCAATTTAGCTTATAGTCAAACTAATTAATAATATAATAAAATTCTAAAATAAATTTCTTTGTTAACTCCGTTCCCTAGAAAAGCATTTATCTGCAGAAAGAAATTCGTAGAAAAGTTTCTCATTAACGAAGTTCTATTCCTCTTATAAGATATACTAATATTTCGTTTCTTGTAATCTAATAAGCTATAATAAGATAATTTTTCTGATAGATACAAACTATCAGAATAAAAGAAAGAGTAATCTTGAAAATTCCATCTAATAATCAATGTGTTCTTCGCAGTACTCTGATATGATTGCACTCTCAATATAAAAGTTTCAGAAACTATTAATAAAATCCTTTTTCTTAATGCTCCGACGTTTTCAATGACTTTGATATTCTCAAACCTTATTTCTTTAGAAAGTTTTCAGAATTTTTATAAATAGAAAAGTATTATAATAGAATAAAATTTTATTATTATTTTTCTATAAATTCCATGCACGATATTATTATTCGTTTTTAGTTTTTACAATGACAATATTTTTAAGCCAAAATCTCAATAAGTTTGACTATGATAAATACAGAACAAACACTAAATAATAAATATCATCGATGATCATGAACTGCCTTGATATGACATTAACCATGACGTATGTTATCCTTAATGATATAACACTCATCGTTCTTGATAAATATAGTAAAACTGTTAAGTATGCGTTAGTTAAGTAAAGGTAAGTATTTTAAGTAAATGATATTTTTCATTTTTATGAAGTAAACCGTAATTGATAATTGTGAATAAAAAGATAATTAAATATACGATAATTAATAATTTTGAATAGAATAATTATGAAACAAACAATTATTTATTTTGAATAGAATAATTATGAAACAAACGATTATTTATTTTGAATAGAATAATTATGAAACAAATGATAATTTTTTTTAATAGAATAATCATGAAACAAGCGATAATTTATAATTGTGAATATGAAGATTATGAAATAAATGATAATTGATAATTTTGAATAGAATACTCATGAAACAAACTATTATTTATATTGAATAGAATAATTATGAAACAAACGGTAATTTGTTTGAAATAGATTAGTTATGAAACAAACGATAATTTTTTTTAAATAGAATAATTATGAAACAAACGATAATTTTTTTTTTTGAATAGAATAATTATGAAACAAACGATAATTTATTTTGAATAGATTAGTTATGAAACAAACGATAATTTTTTTAAATAGAATAATTATGAAACAAACGATAATATATTTTGAATGTAATAATTATGAAACAAACGATAATTTATAATCGGGAGTGAATTAGAACAAAGTAAAATTTATAACTGTGAAACAAATGACACATTTGAATACAGTAATTGTTTAACAAAAAGATTATTAGCGGGAATTCATTATTTTTCTATTTTATTTCTTGTGGGTAAGTCTGTAGAAAATAAACCGCATATATTTAAAGAAAATTCTGTGTTACACTTTTTAGAGTAGATGAAGAAAAGAACCTTTAGAAAATTAGGTATAATCACCAACTATACAGTAAATATCGAAAACAAGGCATCATAAGAGATGTCAGATGGTACAGGATTAGTGGGTTGGAGACATGATTTTCAATGTGAAGATTCAGATGCCACCAAAAAAACTAATATTCTCGAAAATAGAGGAATCAAGAAGAAGTCAACCGTGAAGAAGACGGTTGGACTGTATCGAGAAAGATATCTAAACCATTGGAGCAGAGGGATGGATAAATCTTCCGCTAAACTGCTCTGCTTAGTGGAAGCAAATTGAAAATTCCTTGGCCTGAGTTAAGGACGTAGTGCTGATGAAAAATATTTCATTGGTGGTCAGTGTGCGCAGTAATTAACTATCATTCACGAATAGTTTTACAAATAAATGAAATTTCAGGCCTTTTATTTTATTTTGCACATTTAAAAACACTTAGCTGTAATTTAATTATTTGTTAGAAAAAAATATGTGTTTAACTAGAATTTAGTTTTGTTATAAATTGTTATGAATGTTTTTAGAACTGTCATTACTAAATATAGAACGAACATTACTAATATTTAGAATAGCTAAAACGTAGGTGTTAATTAAATTGTCATTTATATTAAAAAAACATTATAGGTAGAAAAATTAAATATAAATATCACACTATATCATGAAATATCGTTAATTGCTAAGATATATATATATATATATATACATAACGAAGCAAAACTATACGTGTATTTCCAGAAAAAGAACTTT
>NC_092205.1:95293277-95315699 GCF_043381705.1 Parasteatoda tepidariorum
AACTATTCATCCGATTTCGCTCAAATTTTGTATTTTAAAATTTAAAATTACATACTTTAAAGGAGGTAAAATATTTTGTATCTTACAATTGAAATTTTTTCGACTGTTATATAAAATAAAAAAATTATACATAATTACTAAAATTAATGTTTTGCATTGAATTTATCTTTGGATGAGCGAATTTTATAGCCGGGTACAAAACTTTGTTTTTATCCGTTTAAAAAGTTCTTGAGATACGGTGAAATGCGCAGAAATCGAAATTAACATTAAGGGGTTCAAACTTTGGAACCGAATCTACTGAATAAGGCTATGTTTATTCAAATTAATTGACATATTTGGGATCACTCCCTCGAACGATTAAGAATGAGTCCTAGAACATAAAGATCCAATCATTAAATCAAAAGTTTTTCAGGGTAGTCGTTTTTTTTGGGAGGGGGGGGGCACCGTACTTGTTTGACTTAAGGAAAAAATCAACTTTTGATCACGTGGGGCAAAAGTACTCTTCAAAAGCTTAAAATGACAGAAAGTAGGTGGCGCTGAATTCAAGTAGGTCACACTTAGTAGATTTTCTTTTCTTCTCACTGAGAGAAGTTCTCAATCGTGAGAGAATTTTTAACGTGTTGGCTGCAGGAGTGAGTCGAAGTTAACATTTGTCGGTTAACTTTTCCTTTTTTTTTTAATATCTCGTAAAAAAAACTTACCGATAGATGAAGAAATGAAGGTTTAAGAATACCCTCGGTTCAAATAACTCCTCGATTGGAAGCACTTTTAAAAAGAATTGTAATAATGTTATCAAGACAATAAAAAACTATGAAACTAAAAGAAGGAAAAAATTAGGATTATATAAAAATCAAAATCCATAATAAAATTTTTCAATGTAGAAATATGTATAAATTGCAATGACTTCAAAATAAGGTATTAAATTAGTTTGCAAATCATATTTCATTCTTTATCAAAACGTTTATTTATAACGAGCTTTAAACAAATAAAAAAACTGATTCCCATATGTCGGAATTCTAGAAATCTAGTATCCGCTTTAACATATTAGTTTCAACTGGATTAATGGTCGGAAGATGCGCACTACAAGTAGCGAAACTACTGTAGTCGCTACTTTTTTCCGTAGTTTATAGTGTAGCGTGGTACTTTTAAAAAAATGAATGTAGTGAGTAGTATGATGTAAAAAAACAGTAGTTTGTAGCGAATCTTGGCAACTACTTTAGAAAAAATTAATGCGGCGGGTAGTCTGATACAAAAAACAGTAGTTTGTAAACAGTAGTTAAAGAGCATTAAGCAATTAAAAAAGTGTAAGTATTTGGTAATTTTGCATTTCTTAAACTAAATATTCGCTGCCTAAAGAGGCATAAAAAATTGAAGGTTAAATAAACAAATTTAAAAAAAAAATGCTTTGGAATAATAAACTGGCTCATGTAAACATGGATAAATATTTCTTAGATATATCCTTATGTTTAATGTAAGCCAATTTCGTATTCAAAACAATTTTTAACGTAGGTGTAAATTAATTTCTCCAGCAAAGTTCGCCTCCTTAGCGAAGTGAAGTAGTTGCTACAATTCCAAAGTAGTTTATAGTCACTACATTTTTAAAAGAAGTAGTTTTAGTAATAGTTAATTACCTTTGCTACAAAGTAGTTGTAGTTGTAGTAAACTACAAAAATAATGTAGTCTTTCCAACCACCGAACTGGATGCCTTTAGGTCCGCTCTCTTTGAACGCCAATGGGAAAGAACGGTGGGCCATTAAAAAAATTAGGTACAGTCCTTGGTCATATTATTAGATGTACTCCAGGATGCTGTGGAAAATTATAATCAGGTGATACTATACAGCTGTATTGCATTACAATTACCGTATTGCATTACAATGTATCAATTGGTTAACATTGTTATGCAATATGTTAAACATAAATACAAATAGGAAGTATGTAAAAAATCTCCAGAATAAAAACCCATTNAACTTTTTGTTAAGACAAAAGAAAACAGATTTAGCGACAAGCTCCGAAAGACAAACGGCTAACTTCACTGTACCCCGTTCCCTCTTTTATATAATTTTTCACCACATCTCCAAAATACTCGAGTTGTCTCAAAGACGACAGACCGTCTAGGATTCCAGAATCATCGCGTCAAGATCTCGCGAATGACAGCCAGTCTCGAAAACTATACTGGCAGGACAGAAAGGAACCAGTCCGTAACAGTATCACGTGAATTTGGTTTCAAAAGTACAACTCTATTATAGTAAATGTTTTTTCAGTATTCTGAGAAATACCGTGAGGAAAAAAAAGTAGGAATAAGGCTAATAAAAATATATAGTCTTAAAAAATAACAGCTCGCATAATTTCTACTAAAATTTTTATTTTTGCCATTTTGTCTGAGCTCAAGGGGGGTGTTTAAACCCCTAAACCCCTTGCGTACGCCACTGAGCGAAACTACTGTAGTCGCTACTTTTTTTCCGTAGTTTATAGTGTAGTGTGCCACTTTAAAAAAAGCAATGTAGTGAGTAGTACGATACAAAAACAGTAGTTTGTAGCGAATATTGGCAACCACTTTTAAAAAACAATTTATGCATTGGGTAGTCTGATACAAAAAACAGTAGTTTGTAAACAGTAGTTAAAGAGCATTAAGCAATTAAAAAAGTGTAAGTATTTGGTAATTTTGCATTTCTTAAACTAAATATTCGCTGCCTAAAGAGGCATAAAAAATTGAAGGTTAAATAAACAAATTTAAAAAAAAAATGCTTTGGAATAATAAACTGGCTCATGTAAACATGGATAAATATTTCTTAGATATATCCTTATGTTTAATGTAAGCCAATTTCGTATTCAAAACAATTTTTAACGTAGGTGTAAATTAATTTCTCCAGCAAAGTTCGCCTCCTTAGCGAAGTGAAGTAGTTGCTACAATTCCAAAGTAGTTTATAGTCACTACATTTTTAAAAGAAGTAGTTTTAGTAATAGTTAATTACCTTTGCTACAAAGTAGTTGTAGTTGTAGTAAACTACAAAAATAATGTAGTCTTTCCAACCACCGAACTGGATGCCTTTAGGTCCGCTCTCTTTGAACGCCAATGGGAAAGAACGGTGGGCCATTTAAAAAATTAGGTACAGTCCTTGGCCATATTATTAGATGTACTCTAGGATTCTGTGGAAAATTATAATCAGGTGATACTATACAGCTGTATTGCATTACAATTACCGTATTGCATTACAATGTATCAATTGGTTAACATTGTTATGCAATATGTTAAACATAAATACAAATAGGAAGTATGTAAAAAATCTCCAGAATAAAAACCCATTACATGTATGTTTAAATGCAAAAGTATTGCCTATAAACTCGTGCAAATCATGTCATTATTAAAAAACTACAGTGAGTTTAATAATTTGATCTAATTATTATAATATACTGATATAATACCTGATATAATAAATATTCTACATTCATAAAATATATCGTCTAATTTATCAAGTCGTCGAATTTATATTATGCATCGTCTAATTTAATCAATTGATACACGAACGTAAACAAGTGCAAACCGGTTTCAGTCACAAAAAAGAATAAAGCTGTATAATATCACCTGATAATTAAGATTTTACGTAGAATCTTAGATTGCGTCTAATAATTTGATCAGAGACTGTAAACTCATAAAATGTTCAAAACAGTAACAGACATCGCCTTAAGTAATCAGCAAATATTTTAAACATATATTAAGAATATGTTTTAAATGATAGTGCTCTTTTGGAAAGTAATTTTATTATAAAAAAAAAAAAGTGCGATTTTAAGTCACCCAATGAAAATTTTTGTGTCGAAAAAATGGTTTAAAAGAAGAACATTGAACGAAATTCCCTCAAATCCCCCTCCTTTTTCAAAAAAATTCAATTTGCATTTTTTTCCCCTCCGGTTCAATTTATTTTCTTTCGCATCATGCAATGAAGATAAAAATCATCCCATTTACTTTTTTTTAAAAAATATTAGCAACATTTTTTATAAATTTACAATAGCTTATCAAAAAAGGGAGTTATTATAAATGTGCGAATCATTTTTAAGAAGAATAACATAATTCCGAAGAATGAATGCGGTAATTGTTTTACGATTAAAAAAAAAAAATTCTTATCTTATTGTGTCAAATTTTTTTTTTTTTTTTTTTTTTTTTTTTTTTTTTTTTTTTTTTTTNTTTTTTTTTAAGAAATTAGTTTGCTTTAATACCAGTTTATTTTGATTTTATAAGAAATCCCTGAATAGTTTTTACCTCAGTTCAGAAATGCAAATCTCGGTTTAAATAAATATATAAAATAAATATTGTACGTTTGTTTTTTCGTTTTTTTTAACCTATATTTGATTATTCAATTCCTACTATTAGTTCACACCCTTCCTATATCTTGTTCAAATTTTCTATCGTTCATAAAATACTTTTTTATTCATTCATTCAATTTCAAATACATTTTTTTTAAACTTGATAACACTTGATGTTAATGCAATTTTTTTCAAATATCAATTCAATAATTTAATTAAATTGATTAATTTTAGTTTTATATGGGAGAAAAATTTAATTATTTAATTAAAAGTAACTAAAATAGAATTTTTCTTTGTTGACCTTAGTAGGATTTTATTTATTTATTTTTTTAATTTATTACTTGTTTTTCAATGAAAAATGAGTGGGAATCTATACTCATAACTATAAATCCTGATTAATTATCGATCCTAAAAAAATATTGAATCATTAAACACTAACAAAGAAATAAGAAATATTTACCTAATATATCTTACTACATATAGAAATCTATAAATAGACGGTGTCGCAGTTTTCCATTGTTGTCCGTGTATTTTTATTGACCAGAAAATTACGGGTAGGAAACAATTTTTCCTCATTGCTTTCCATATTGTTTTGGTTATCATCAACATAAAATTATTGTTTTTGTATGAATATTTTTGCATCCCTAATTTAAAGTTATTTTCCTGTACTGCTATTATTGTGTTGTTAATTCAAGAGTTTAAAACTAAGAGAATTGTTGTTTTTATTATTATTAAAGTAATTCTCGCTACATTTCAAAATAAAGGTATTTAGAAAGGTGGTCTAATCTTATTACCCTTTTTACAATTATTAATTTTGTGCAAAATGGCATTAAAATACACTTATGAAATGCAATACAATAAAATAATGTAATAAAATGCAGTTCAAGAAATCTGTTTTATTATATGTTAAATGATTTAGAACTTAACGATCAGCTTCATGCTCAATGAAATGCAATCAAAAATTTAATATATCCGCCAGTTTGTAAGCAAAAAATATTAAATTACGGTTGTGAACTCATCAAATTTTGTTTGAACAATATAATGTTGTATCCATATAAATGTTATTTTAAAAAATGATTACTCAGAAAAATTACTTCTGTTCACCAATAGATCTAAATATTTATACTAATACTAATAGATAATACCTGGACGTGGGAAGTGGAGGTACAAGCGTAAGCAAACAGAATTCCTTTTTAGTACATATATGTTAAGTGATTAATTTTAACTTTAATAGAAAAATTGTTTTCTGCCAAGAAAAGACAATTATTGCGAAGAAATCCTCGGGGTTGGTGAGCGGCAGCGAACAGGAGGCTTAGCCCCCTAGTCCTGTAATACAATATTCTAGAGACTGAAATGGAAATAATATAGTACGTGTTACGCTGGGTTTAAAATCCAAATTATTATGTTTCCAACATATACTAATGAGATCTGATGTTACTTTTGCACTAAAAGAGTTTAAAAAAATTTTAACATTTTAATTTTTAAATTTCAAACTTTTAAAGTCAAAAATCTTTAAACAATATATTCGAATCGATTAATTGTATGATATTTCGTCATTTAATTATATGAAAAGATTATAAATAATTTTAAATTTTTGAATGCATAAATTAAAGATTTATGAGCCATTTGCAAGTTATAATTAAGTAGAATACATTTATTTAAAAAAAACTAAAATGTTTTTATATTATTCAGCATATTTCATTCTATAATCAAAGAGATATATTTAATTTAAATAAAACATCTCCCATTATATGTAATATGTCTGTTATTAAGTTCTAATGAATATTCATCACCCGTTGTAATCCAAGCTTTCCATTATTTTCGATAATTGTCTTTCAAATTCAAAATTTAAAACGTCAAACCCAGACAACGGATTATTTATTATGCATCGTCATTTGGCGAAATTGTAACAAGACAAAGTACACGGTAATTAGCAACCTTGAAATATAAGTTGTGAAAAAAAATCTTCTAAGTTTCAAAAGAAAAAAGAAAAAAAATGAAAAGACAATATTTGAAAGTCAAGTGTCATCTTACTTACGCTTCGATTAAGATTAAATGGATGAAGACGATATTTTTTTTTTTATCAATTTCTACCCAAAAAATTCTGCTTCGTTATTTTGAAAGTTTCTCTTACTTTATTGAGGTTCACTAAACAACGAAACACTTTAATGATAAGTTTTAAAATTACTTCCTAATGAACTAAATAAATTGCAGTACCATCATCCGTCTTTGATGAGTTAAAAACATTTCATAGATTTCAATGCCGCGTCGTTTTTTAATTTACTTCATTATAATTATTATCGTACTCTTGAAATTTTTTCAGGATCTGGATAACAAATGGAAAAATATCTGGTACATTTTAAAACCTCATTTTTAATTTACTTCATTAAACTAGATTTATTACAGTACAGTCGATTTTTCTAATAGAAAATGGAAAAATATCTGGTACATTTTAACACCTCATTTTTAATTTACTTCATTAAACTAGATTTATTACAGTACCGTCAAATTTCTTCGGAACCTTGATAACAAATTGAAAACATTTGGTACATTTTAACACCTCGATTTCAATTTACTTCATTAAATTAGATTTATTACAGTACAATCAATTTTATTTTTGAAAAAGGACAAAATTATGGTACATTTTCACGCGTCGTTTTTAATTTACTTCATTAAACTAGATTTATACAGTACTCTCAATTTTGTTTCCAATCCTTGATAACAATTTTAAAAAAAATTGCATTTTATCATTGCGTTTTTAATTTACTTCATAATTATCTAAATTTATAACAGTGCTGAACCATTTTCAAAACTTTGTTGATTTAACTTTGATAAAACTTGATACTTAAAAGATAAAAGCAAAAATATCTTTCTTCTTTTCTTTTCGAAGAAGCAAATAAAGAAATATCCTGTTTTTAAGTGCGTCCCAGTAAAGGTTTTCTTTCAATTTGTGGTATAAATAGGGTTTAAATCACAGATGTAATTTATCTGCCCTATCATTAGTCTAATGGTCATCCTACTGATAAGTGATTCCGAACAAAAGCGCAATTAGAATCTTCTAATGGCTAACGATCTCATCACATTGTTTTTTTCTTTTATGAAATGATGTTGTAGAATTGTGTTTGCCGCATGCATTTAATAGTCATATTATTCTTAAAAATGGAAAAATATGTTACTTCTCTCTACAGTTGTTCGGAATGGTTCGCTAAAAGAACTATTAAAAATAACCAACTATTACTTTAGAGATATATAAAAATAATAACTGTTTTAATAGTTTCTTATTATACAAATGACTTGACTAAGCAAAAAAATAAATTGCTTACGTGAAGCGAAATAATTGCGAGAATTATTGTAAAAATAAATAATTACGAGAAAGCAAAATAAATAAAAAATAATTGTCAGATGGAAATTATAGTATAGACGCAATTAAAATATAGATTGGGGACAGTCAAGTAATTGCAGACTTTTCTTTCTATAGATTTATGTTTCATTTGAGGTAATTTTTGAAGCATATAATGATGCAGCTCTGCATAATCATTTTATTCTGTTCAAGTTAAAAAAAAAAATCATTATCCCTAAGGTTAGAGCCTGTTTGCATCTAAGCGTACGCCAAATGGATGCCAAGCTCCAAGCGCGAACGTATATCAACTCTTGAAACGACGTTGCACAGTTTCCTTTTTGTTTGCTTTCTTATTAGCAACAATTATGAATTAACAGGTAATAAGAATTTATAAAAATGAAATAGTAAGCAAATAAATGTCTGTTCGCATTTAAAGAAACTAATGAAAGAATAATAAATATTGTTCTTGCAGACGATTTTCTTCAGCGAAACAAAAGTAAAAAATTCTTTATCTCGCATTTGATTTTGTTTAGAACATGTTAGCAGAGACGTGCCATTTTATTGGTCCAATCAAATCCAAAGCTCTTGCTACGTCATATAGTCGTTTCGATTTCAAGAACGAATGTTCTCCTTATTTATCGAAATATATCGCCAAGTCTAGGATTCCAGTAAGACTACGAAACTAGAACCTTTCTCCAATATTTTTATGATGTAATAAGTTTTATGTAAATGATAGCACGGATTAAATTTCTACCTGATGTGTTTAACTTTCAAAAGCTTTTATATTGCTCTGAAAGCATATTTGTATAATTTGATTGCTAAATAAAACAGAACTATATGCAGTGGCGGATGGTTACTTAACTCCTATACTACAAAGGTCTTTTCTTATCTTGCAACGGAGTATAGAGCTAATGCAAAATAAGAACGCACAGCACCGGATTTATCATATTTTTGAAATTCGAATATTGTATTGTTATTGCATTAACTGTATCATATAGTTCATTATTTTTCAGTTGTGTGCGGAATCGAGATTAAATATAAAATGTTTAAAATTTTCGTGCTTCATCCTATGACTATCTGCATTCCATATTTCCGTGCTCTGACGACAGAGTAGCTTGTTTTTTGCCTACAGATTGTAAACTGAATTACGTAGTTTATAATTACGTAGTTACAAAGCGAATTGCTGTATTTTATGAGAGACGGGGATGTCTACTGCAGGACTTTTAGAATAACAAGTTTCCGAATCGACACCAGTTTCTGCAAGAAGAAAATAACTTTTGATGGCATGACAACAAATAAGGATTTAACCAGTAAGTTGTCATGGAAGGAAACAAGAGGAGGAGGAGGTGTGATAGATAAGACAGAAGGCGCATTTTTTAAAATGTGCTTTCTGTCTCATGGTCTAAAGATTACTCGATTTCCCACCACTCCAAACTTTTCCCCTCTCCGTTCCCACGGTATCAGCAAATGTTGCTTTGTCTCTACGAAAGGATCTTTCTACTTCTGAGTAAAATGCATTGCCGAGAGGAAAATCATGATTTTTCGAAATGGAAATGTGTGGAGAGTACGGAAACTGCGTAACCTGAAAATACGTTTATTTATTACAAAGAAGTCTTAAAGACCAGGAATTTAAAGTTTGTAAGCCAAGGGTTCACCAAAGCAGAACCATTTTAGCAATGCAGTGAATTATATTTTAACATTGTCCGTTCCTTCGAGAGATTGGTTGAGCACCTACTTGGTCATCAATGAATTTGAAGTGGTCAGTGAGTAAAATTGAGTTGACAACAACTTCTTCATAAATTTTAAATATTGCGGAAACCTTTGAGGTAACTACGACTGTAAAATGTAGTTTACTGTGACTATACTATTCAACTTTTGTAGCAAATTATACAAGAATAGAGCTCAAGATGAGTTTTAATAAAGAGTTACAGTAGTTTTGTGCTCAGCATACCAGTTATCCATATTTTATCTTATTTTATAATCATCACCAACGTATGATGGGGGTATCGAGACAAGTACGCATGTATGTTCCACAATTTTCAGGTTTCAGGTCCTGGCTATGATTGTGTGGTTCTGTACTAATCTGTTTTTCATATTCTTCTGATGTAAGTTTTTACGTAAAATATTCATTTTGCGGTAAAGATTACTAACACCCTAATTGACAGCATTTTTTACGGTACAGTTATAGAAATGTTCTTTAACAATGCATCAACATTTTTATCTTAGAGGTAATTGAACTAACTCTAAATTGGACATTTTGTTTTATTATATAAACCATCTCCTGTGCAACAATTATGCTTTACTGAAAAACATTTTAACCCTAGCTTCGAGATCAAATCAGAACAATTAATAAAAAAGCAAATATAAAAGTAGTAAATTTTATGTAAATGGTTTTGCAAGAAAGAAGATCTATGAGCAGCATTAACATTTTTGAAATGCATGATACTTTACAAATTATTAGAACACACGCTAACAGTAGATGAATGTTTCGTACAGATTTATTTTTCTGCATACATATTGTAGAGAAAAAAAATTTTTTTACATCGACTCGTTTGGCATTTCGACAAACAGCGTTTGATAAATTTCCTTAGCGAAATATGACAAGCGGAAGAAAATAAAAAAGATTTTTTTTGAAATACAAAAACAAAGTTTTCCTTCTTAGATTATTAAAATTTTCTCCGTGAAGAATCAATTTAAACTTTTTTTCAACTCTCTGGAATTTAGATATTGCTTTATTAAAAAACAAAGATAAAACTAAGGAAAACTTTCTTTACTTATGCATTTATATTTTACCATATAGCATAGATGTCTCAAATGAATTCTTTGAATAATTTACAATATTTAATATGTAAGGAAATCAGCTTGATCGATATAGATAAAATTGAAATGGCCAGGTTCTGCACATGTTTTGCAGCACACATTTAGCAATTTTAGTGAAAAGGAAAGACAGGACAAAAATAAAAAACACATTTTCAGCCCTAGAACTGACAAAATCATTGATGACTGGAGCAAAAACATTAACTCAAAAAAAAATTGCCGTATATGGATGGTTGACTGAATGTAAACAACAACAAGCTTCTTAAAACCGAAAGAAATTTATAAAACTTCCGGTGTATCCCTCCGCTTATGAGGCAACTGCGTGAACAGGCTTAATAATTCTAGGAAGTTTTATTTATCTAATTTATCTTCAAATTTGAGATTAATTTTACCATTTATGAGAGTTTTTTGTAATTTATAAATTCTAACTATTTGTGAGCTTAAAGCAAGTTTAAGAAAATGAATATTACAGCATAAATAAAATGTAAGGTTTTATTATATTTTATATTTTATTTTCTCATTATAAACATTCTGAACGTTCACTATCGCTTGTAAACTCAAGACAATCCCGATAGAATGGCATCAGTGAGAAGACAATGAACCAGATGCACGTGTGAGCATGCGCAGAAGTGTAACACTTGCAGCTGCGATGACGGTAGGACAAAACAGTGCTTATTTTCTGGACACGCACCGTATTATTACACTTATTTATCATTTAATCGATTATGACCGTAAAGGAGAGGTACAGTCCCTGGCCAAATTATTATTATTGCAGACGCATTATAAGATTCTATGTAAAATCTTAATTATCAGGTGATACTATACAGCTTTATTGTTTTTATGTGGCTGAAACCGGTTTGCACTTGTTTACGTTAGTGTTAAATTAGACATATATATATAGATACAACGATTGGAAAAATTAGACGGTTATTAGATTTATTATATAAATATAAAATATTTATTATATGACGCATTTTATCAGTATATTATAATAATTAGATCAAATTATTAAACTCACTGTAGTTTCTTAATAATGACATGATTTGCACGAGTTTATAGGCAATACTTTTCTACTTAAATATACATGTAATGCATTTTTAGTCAGGAGATTTTTTTTATATACTTCCTATTTGTATTTATTTTTTACGTATTGCCATACAGTCTGAACCCATAGATACAGGAATGTAAACAAGTGCAAACCAGTTTCAGCCGCGTGAAAACAATACAGCCGTATAGTATCACCTGATTTTACGTAGAATATTATAATGCGTCTAATAACTTGGTCAGGGACTGTATATAAATTTAGAGAAAATATTTTCATTCAAAAATGGTAAAAAGATTTAAACTTTGAAAAGCTTAATTGTCGGTTAAACTTTATTATTTTCTAAGTAGAATTCTTTACGAATTTCCTTAGAGAAAGGGCGGGGGGGTGTATTTATTTTAAAAGAGCAGATCAAAAAACGTTAACCCCTGCGTTCCACTTTTATACGTTATTTATTTTATATCTCCTGTGAACTATTCAGAAAAAAAAGTAACTCTGCCAATTTCTCGAACTCTGCAAACAGTCGGGAGACTTTTTTTATCTCTTAAGATACCTAAGAAAAAAGTTACTTCTATAATAGAAGGGCATGACTTGACTTCTGGGTATTAAAGGGGGCAATAGGGTGAGAGGGCAATGGAAGGAACTGTTGGGCGGTGTGAATGGTCATTGAGCAGCCAGAAAAGAAGAGATTTGTTTCTGGCTTCACGTTTCTTCTGGTTAAAAGAAGTTTTAAAGACATACTTTTTTGGAAAGAAAAAATATATCCTATGATATACAGAATGGTTTTCGCCGAGCTGTGAATTAAGATCCGGAAGCGAATTATTCTTACTCGATAAAAACGAACAGTTTTTTTTTGTTTTGGAATGCGGTGCACCAGGGCTTGAAAATAATACTGTCTTCTGACTTGTAAGAATAGTGTTGGCGCATGCGCTCTTACATCCCTGGCCAGGCATGCAGATATTTAATCTAAGATACCCGATGAACTGCAATCGCGAAAATTTTTATAACAAGTAGCAATTTTATGAAACATAGTTGGAATAGTTTTTAAAAAAAAAAATCAAGTAATATAAAGAAAAAAGTTATAAAGTCAATTCCTACTTACTAGGTCAGCAAATAAAAATTTTATTTTATTAACTTTTTATTAAATAATTTTAAATTTTCTCCCTTATAAAACTAAAATTAATTAATTAAACTTAATTAATATAAAACTAAAATTAATTAATTGAATTTAATTAAGGAATTAATATTTGAAAAACTGTATTCAAACAAATTTGAACAAGATATATAAATATATATGTAGGAAGAGTGTGTACTAATAGTTGGAATTGAAAAAAGATAACCTGATTCTTGTGAATAAAAAGTTATAATACAATAGTTCAAATTTAATTCTGTAAACAAAAGCGACAGCGATAGTTTTAAGCTTTAAAGAAAGAAATTAGACTACTTCAAAACAGGTGATATTTTTTTACCTGAGATTTTCTTTTTTTTTTTTTAATATTTCATGTAGTTATTTTTAAAATTAGCTCTAACTTACTAATCATATGTACCAGTTCAGTTCCTTTGTATTGTATTTTCGGTAAGTTAAGAAAGCATTCTTTAAAAGAAGAAATTCATTTTATACTCAGCATTATATTCCCTTAATGAAGAAAAGTTACATTTATATTTAAGCACATTCATAATTTTTTTATTAATTTACATTCAAAAAAGTTATTTGGACAAGTTAAAGTGATATGATTCTAGTTTTGATCTACATTTGACAAAGCCACTGATTAATAAAAATGTTTTAAAACAATATTGCTCTCTGAAATTTCAGAGTCTTGGTGAAAAAAGTAGAGGGCGAAAAAAAAAAACGAACGACCTTGAATAACTTTTGAACTAATAATCGGATAGTCGCGTTTTAGGACTCCATCTAAATTATTCGAGGGGGTGGCTTTAAATTTGCTACTTAAGTAGTGCAGATGATGTTTTAAAATTTAAAATCAAGCACCAAAACGTACTTTTGCTGAATAAACATACTTTGTCGGGTACGGATTTCGGATCCTCCAAAATAGAGGGGGCAATCTGAGAAGTATAGCCCCCATAGTTTGATCTGATGAGTAGTCCGAAGTATATACCCCTTAATGTTAATTTTACCATCTTTAGTGTTTTTTTTAAGTAAATTGAATAAGTATTGGGAGATATACACACGGACATATGCACACGGACATATGCACACGGACATATACACACGGAGATATACACACGGACATATACACACCGACATATATACACGTACATATTCACACATATATACATATGCGTATATACATATACGTATATACGTATGCACATATACGTATACACATATACATATACACATATACATATACACATATACATATACACATATACATATACATATATACATATACATATATACATATACATATATACATATACATATATACATATATACATATACACATATATACATATACACATATATACATATACACATATATACATATACACATATATACATATACACATATATACATATACACATATATACATATACACATATATACATATACACATATATACATATACACATATATACATATACACATATATACATATACACATATATACATATACACATATATACATATACACATATATACATATACACATATATACATATACACATATATACATATACACATATATACATATACACATATATACATATACACATATATACATATACACATATATACATATACACATATATACATATACACATATATACATATACACATATATACATATACACATATATACATATACACATATATACATATACACATATATACATATACACATATATACATATACACATATATACATATACACATATATACATATACACATATATACATATACACATATATACATATACACATATATACATATACACATATATACATATACACATATATACATATACACATATATACATATACACATATATACATATACACATATATACATATACACATATACATATATACATATACACATATACATATATATACATATACACATACACATATATACATATACATATATATATACATATACATATATACATATACGTATATACATATACGTATATACATATACATATATACATGTATAATAATTTTTATGTGCACTTGATCAAAGCCTTTAACTAACCATTAAATGTAATTCGTTTTTATAGACATTGATGGAAGCCTTTAATATCTGATTAGATTGGCACATCTGTTTGAATATATAACAGCTCACTAATAAGGATCGTGGGTTCATTCACCCCTACATAATCCAGATGAAAATCCAGCGTGCTTAAATTGTGGAGTTATTAAGCAAATTTGAATACGTCGGAATGCATAGGCTGGAAGTTCTATGCATTCCCATACATTCATCCTTGAGGGAGAGGGAACGAATTTTGTTCTTCAACGTTCTTTCACTCGCTTAAATTGACTAGGAATCATATTTTTTTCTTCATTATTTTTTTTACATCTAAAATAAAACATACTCTAAAGTTCGAAATCGCTAAATTTCTCAAGAAAAAGAACCCATACAAATTTCTTTCGAAAAAAGGAAAGAGCTCAAAACTTGGAGCTGCTTCAATCTTTCGAACTATCTAAGAATGTTATTTTTCATGTGAAGAGGGAAAGAGGGGGGTCGCCTAATAAATGACAGACATTCCCAGAAAATGTTTTCTCTTTAGGGTGCTCGATAAACATAAAAACATAGACTTGATTTGCGCAATATGTTTTCTCTTCACATACGTAATTTAGAAAAATGGACCCCAAGAGATTCTTCCCCTCTTTCTCTCTCATCTCTTTTTATGTGTATTCAGTACAAGAAAGAATTTTATATAACTCATATACATAGTCATAATTCAGGGCTTTAGTTATTATTCAGGGCTAAATATAATTCGTAATAATAGCAATTTGTTTTTCATGTACAAACTATTTTAATCTCATTACTACCCCTGAGGAAGAATTTTTTTCTGCGCTGGTAGGTAGGTCGCTGGACACATGTCCAAGAGTTCGTGCGTTCGATCCCAGCCGGCCGAAGACTCCCCGAGTGATTAATGGTGACTGATGCACGTTAAATCTGTCGAGTCACAAAATCCCCCATGTTCCCATAACAAATCAATACCTCTGGGGGTACTGATTCAGGAGTTCCCTTGTCTTCTGGATTGGTTCAAAATTTCAAGGCTACGGCGTTGAACATTAGTAGTCGTAAAAGCAAAATTGGGTCGGCTGTTCAACGATGGATCTAAAATAAAACGATATAAAAAGCTATCTGCCAGTGCCGCGATGTCTCAGGGGATAGAGCATTCGCCTTCCAACGAGGTGAACTGGGTTTGAATCCCAGTCGATACGAATTCTGCATCCGGCTTGCACCGACCACATGTGCTGACGTGAAATATCCTCAGTGATAGACGGATCATGGGTTAGAGTCCCCTTGCCGTCAGGCTAACCGTGGGAGATTCCCGTGGTCTTCCTCTCCATGTAACGCAAATGCGGGTTAGTTCCATCAAAAAGTCTTCCACGAAGGGAAATTTCACCCAATACTCGATCCAGGACTTCCCTTGTCTTCTAGATTGGGTTCAAAATGACAAGGCTACGGATTTGAAAAAATGATTAAAAATCATGAAATCCGTAGAAAACTGCTGAAAAAAAAAAGGTAGATGACGAAATCACGTGAATATGAATCCTCATGCACGTGTTTCGTTTCGACATTAGGTTGTTGTAATAAATAATATAGAGTGAGAAATATCGGATTTAAAAACTATGAAGAAATCAATAGTCACAATTGCCGAAATTTCGATAGAATTATTGCCTTAAAAAGTAAATACTGAAATACACGATTCGAATTTTCCTTATTGTTTGAAATATATCGGGATATTTAAAAGCCACCTAAAAATCAATATCAATAACTGCCGAAAATACAATCGAAACATTACATCTATTTACGATACTATCGGTGTAAAAGTCAAAAAGTGATTACCTATTTACTTAAAAAGTGATTACCTAATTGCATGATTCAAATATTACGTGTAAATTTCTGTAGAAAAGAAAAGTAATTTCTTTTTATTGTTGTAAAGAAAAATCTTTCTGCAAGAACTCTATAACGCTCTGTGACAATGTCGCCGTGTCACTGCAATTCTGTCACGGTCATTTATACATTGTGTTTTTTTTTTGGAATTAAAATGTGCTTTTCTTTGATGAAATTTATAACATTTTTGTTTTAAAGCTTGCATTCAGTTAAACAAACAAAACTTGTTTTGACTTATTATTTATTTTGGTTGAATTAAAACGCAAAGATATTTTTTTTGATCACATATGGCATGATTTTTTTTTAACGTCGATGTAAAAGAAGTTTCCAGTTTGTTCACATCTGGACTAGAGTTGGGCAAACTGAATCATCTCAGTGATTCGAATCAATAGAATCAGTTCCCTTTGATGATTCGAATCACTAATTGATTCGAATCAGATGAGGGATTCGAATTAATAGAATCAGTTCACTTTGGTGATTCGAATCACTTACTGATTCGAATCACTGATTTGAATCAATTGATTTAAATCAGTTGTAAGTTGGTGATACGAACCACCGAATCAGCTCAGTGATCGGTTAAATTATCGATTTCCCAATTTAGGAATAATTCCACGAAGGTATAATGTTATTTTTTAGTCTTATAAAAATGCACCGACAACAATTAGGAACTAGATCGTTTCTAGATCCTTATCTTTTTATTCCACATAGATAAGTAACATTCTAGGTGGATGAATTCTCAAATCCCGAATTTAGGAGTCATAAAATATTGCTGGATAACGATTATCCCTGATTTCAAATATGTGAAAAAATATGTAAATTTATGTTCAAAAAGGCATTTTAACAGAGATAAAATACATCTTTCGAGGTTCTGTCTTCACGCATCGTGTATTACTTAAATTAAAATTCGTTCTTTAAAACAATTCAAAACAAATGTTACTGAAAGTTTAATCTCACTGTTTAATCAAAACAAATTAGATTTCCCTTCCAATCAAAACCTTAATTTAAAGAAATTCTTCAGTCCAGTGTGGATGCATCTTTGATTGCAGATGCCACCTGAAAAAAAAAAGGACTACAATCACTGGAAGGGGGAAAATAAAAATCTATTTAAATATCAAAAGATTGAAAATATATTTGATTAAATAAAATCAATACCTGTATTTTAAGTTTTTTTTCCATGTAAATTGAAGCGGACATTACCTTACAGTTAATTTCTTCCAATTATGATAATTTTTAGTATTTTTATTATCTAAATCTCATTATTTTTGAAAGCCATATTTTATTTTTTATAAAATATTTTTATTCAGACAAATATTTAACTGTTAAAAAAGTTTTAATTCGAATGACGAATAATTACAATTTGAATAAATAAATATATATCGCAGGTATCCTACTAACAAAACAACTCTATAGCATAATTTTCCTCCACCTTTATTTTATTTCATAACCATCGTTGAACAGCCGACCCAATTCTTTGGGCTTACGATTGCTAAAAGCTAGCTTAACCCCGATCCGCCGCCGCAAGGGGTCATCCGGGGACACTCCGAAAGTTCTAAGTGCGCGACACAGTTCAATCACATAAGCATAAATATTCCAAATGTTCAAATTAGAGTTTTAACAAATGGGGAGAATATTAAATATGAAATCCAGAAAACAGCGTTACTTAGAAAAAAAGTAATTACTAACAAACATTACAAAGAAAATAAACAAAGTCAATCAGAAGAGATATTGATGTCGCATCTTCCGTAAGGGTGCAAATTTAATAAAAAGAAAAAAATTTCACATGGTTAAATATAAGATGTTTGTAACACAGAATATAATCACAGCTGGCGGAACAGTACTTGAGGTATCAAGTTCCAGGAAAAGATTTTTTTTTCTTCTACTAATGTTTAACTCTGTTGCCTTGTTATTTTGAATTCAATCCAGAAGACAAGGGAACTTCTGGATCAAGTATCTTGAGACATTTGCCTTCATAGGTAGATTTTTGAGGGAACTAACCTTCATCTGCGTTACATGGAGATTTTTGGAATAAGATAATATAAAGTAATTTTTGGAATAAGATAATATATAAATGATATGAGTCCAAAGAATTAAGTTAAATTTCAAAAACTTCCGAACTAAGATATGTGTTTTTTAGGGTGCGTAGCCAAATTATTCAACAAAAAGAAGCACCTTTTAAGCACTTTTCAAGCACTCAAAAAATATTTTTAAGCACTTTTAAAAAATATCATAATTAGTCAGGGTTGGAAACTTTATGACAATCGACGGTTTTATCTTGTTTTAACCGTCATGTCAAAAAAAAAAAAAAACTTTTGGCATTGTTTTTGACAATTGTCAAAAATCATAAAATTTTGAATCATGTAAAAAGAATGGCGTTTTCATACGCTACGGACTGACTATACCCCGAAATAGATTGGGGTTGAATTAATTATGAAAACGTTGAATAGAACAATGTGGACTGCGTCTTTTTGCATAATTCGAAGAGAAAATCAACATAGTAAAGGAAAAATCTCATTTTGAAAAAGGGAAAATTAAGCACTTTCAAAACACCCCATGAAAGAAGCACCTTTAAGGGCTTTTAAAAAACGAAAATCGAAAATAAGCACCTTTAAGCACTTTTTAAAAAAGCTACGCACCCTGTTTTTGCATCGAAAAAAAGTGTATTCCTATTATGCAGCCCTTTCTACAAATACAACTTAATCGAGAAAATACAGTTCTCATGAATTGTCCCAGACAGGAAGTACGTTATTGGAGAACTTTTTTTTTTATTTTTATTTATTATTTTTTTTATCTTTTCATTTTAGAGTTTAGTTTCATTTTAAAGCGCACTCTGCGTGAAAATAAAAAAAAATCTTTAACAAAATGATCGTCGAAAAGAAAAATAGAAAGGCGTAAGAAAAAAAGATTAAAAAAAAAAAGAAAAAAGAAAGCGAAAGAAGTGTTCGAAAAGGGAAGGTGAGAGATAGAACCGCAGGCAGATAGTTTCACTTTTCGAATCCCCATTTGAGTCAAATTGTCCACCCCTCTGGATCAAAAGTCAAAGAAATGCTTAGGTAAATAAATAAGACATAAAAAAAATCCTGTTTTAGCAACAAAAAAAACATTAAAGTTAAGAAAGATATCAGTTACAGATTATTCATCAATTCTAAGTAAATTAAATTTCATAAAACCGATTTTTTAAAGAAACGAACACTATTTTTTATACATCACAATTAAAAAGGGTCATTGAAATGTACGGACATTTTTCTTTCGTCTTTTCTTATTTTTTTTATTATTTACTCCCTTCTTATATATCATTCTTTAAATTTTTTTTATGTTTCTTATTTATTAATTTCATCTGACTTCTTATTTTTTCCAATTATTCATAAATGACAATTTTATTTTTTATTATTTTTGACACAAAATGCCACATTTCATCAATGCTCTTCTAACCACCTGGCATTAATGAATGCGTGTTAGTAGTTCAGAAACAAAACGCGTGTTAAAGAGATCATCTTTCACATTTTATTTTTAGACTTTATTTACATCTTTCAATGAGAATAATGATTAGATGTGTACCAAATTTGATGAAAACATATAAAACAAATAGTATAAAATCATTTAATGAGCAGGTTTTAAGCAGTTACATTTTAACTTAAAAGGTGCGATGTCAAAATCATTGCTACCTTTCTGTGCCCTTTGATGCAAACTGTCAGAATTTCAAAAATCTCTTCTCCAATTCAAGTAACTCTGATTTTAATAAAAAAGTTAAAATTCTTTAATTCAGTAATACTTATACCGTTAGAGCCAAAATCCCAATATTTGGGAAGGTATCTAAAAATATCAATGAACCTTTAATTTTTTTTTAACAAAATCAACATTCGTTGTCATTACGAAGAAAATCAACATTCAACAATCAACATTTTTTTTTCGATATAAGCAAAAATGTATTCTTTTTTGCACAATTAGCAAAAGTTCGCGAAAAGACAATTGTAACGAAACATTTTTCTTTTCAAAACTGCCGCCAATGTCTTAATTTCAATCATAACTATGGTATTTTAAAAAAAAATTATTTTCGTGTGATTGCATTAAATGATATAAATTTATTTTCCCTTTTTTTTAAAAAAAAGAATCCATTTCCTTAATTTATTTGCGAGCTAAACCAGAATTTCCAGATAAGTCATTCAATTATATTTAATTCTCAGAAATCACTTCTAAAGTTAAATCTGTTAACGCTTTCTAGTGCATAGTGGCCAGTCTGGCAACACTAATTAATTAATTTCACGAACGTAATACATTACGAACATGATAATCACGAACATAATAATTACGAACAATTATAAATATAAAACTCATTGCTTTTAAATATTTAGTAACCACTAAATGAAGTGTTGAAATATATTGCTTCACTTAGATTGTACTGTCTAAGCTCACACTTGCTAATGACTAAAAATCTTGTACCAAAATTTGTTGTTTTGAAAAAGATTTAAACATACAAACGAGTCAAACTTAAAGTAAGAAAAAAAACTCGAAGAGTTAAAAGCAGTCAAATGGTTTCACTCCCCGTGAAAACCCTCAATCAATCTCACGGCTAAAGATCATGAATCAGCCACGCACGCAACCCACCTCAAGAGGAAGCAACAATTAATTCATTTTACGGAAAGGTAAAGGTGGAGTTGAAAATTCAAAAAAGGATTTCGAATTCTTCATGAAAAAGGAAGTTATAAAATGTGTTCGTCTTCAATGTCAAGAAGAAAAAAAAACTTAAAATTCCATTTAGTTTATAAACAATTTACATTTAATAATTGTACAGACCGCAACATTAAAAAAGTGAGACCCTGACTAACTTTTGGTCTAATGAATGGATTTTCAAACACTAGGATTCCATTTTTAATGATTTAAGTGCCTAACTTTAAGTGTGCTAATTAATTAAAACAGACGATATGAGTTCTTCTGAATATTAACAAGTAATATTAAGAAAAAATAAGTAATTTCCTACTTAGGTCAAGAAAAGAAAAATTTTATTTATTTGCTTTTTATTAAATAATTACAATTTTTTTCTCCCATATGAAACTAAAATTAATTAATTTAATTTAATCATTGATTTACGAGGGTTATCCATAAAATAAGGTTCCCAACGAATTTTCACAATGAAAAACATGTTTATTGGCATTGAATAATACATGTTTGGAAAGCTTAGACTTCCCTCTTTTTTTCGGCATAATCGCCTTTTAGATCAATGCATTTTTACATGCAGTGTACTATCTTCTTTATGCCTGAGTCGTAGAACTCTGCCGCCGCTCCGCGAAGATAGCTTAAAACAGACAGAATTTGATTAAACTTCCTCGGCTTTGGAGAGCATGGATGCTTCCACTAACGGGATTGTGTTTCCGGTGTCATGTAGTGGACCCAGGTCTCGTCCCCAGTGACAACAGAGTCCAAAAATTCCTTGCCATCGGTTTCGTAGGCATGAAGAAATTCGCAGGCGGCTTCCACACGTTGCCGTTTGTTGTCATAGTCATCCGTCCGCATTTTCGGGACCCACCTTGCCCAAACATTGGCATATCCTAAGCGGTCTCTCAGAATGTTGTGAATGCAGGACTTGCTGACAACAGGGATCATCTCGCTGAGGTCCCGAACCTTCACCCTTCGATCTTTCAGCATTGCTTCTTCCACTTTCGCAATCGCTTTGTCCGAAAACGATGGCCGACCAGAATGTTGTTCGTCATGGACGTCTGTAAGTCCGTCTTTGAATTCTCTGCACCATTTGCGCACAGTTTGCACACTCATACACTCTTCCCCGTACGCCTCACAGAGTTGGGAATGAATGTCCACCGGAGGAACGTTTTTTGCA
>NC_092205.1:95315895-95334428 GCF_043381705.1 Parasteatoda tepidariorum
ATATTGACACATATTTTACGTACCGTAGTAACGTCACCGTAATCAAATCCTCGTTCTCCCATATAATCAATCTAATAAAGTTTCCACAGATTGTAGAGCAGCAGAATCAGGAATTGTATTTCCCTCATTTATTACATCTTCTGCATCAGTACTATCATCACTATTTGATTTAACAACACAGTTAGTAACAATTTCCTCATCTGTTAAATACTGGAAGTCAAGCTCACATACATCACTTTGAAACGAATCTTCTAAATTTTCCTCATCAAGAATTTCTAAACCTTCGATTTCTTTTCCTTGTTTAAAAATACTGTTATCATATTCTTCAATATCTGAAGAAGATTGTTCATCAAGCGGTATGATCTTTCTCCACGATCGTGATAACGTAGACGATTTTAACTCTGACCATGCTGCTGATATTCCATATACTGCATCCAAATATGAATATTGCTTTCAAAAATTTGGTAGTGTTATAACTTCATGAATCAAACTTACGATTGCAGCGATTATCATCAATAAAAAAATTCATTCTGCTTAGATTCATATTCTGTTAATAAATGGCGAGACTATACTGCGAAACTGATTTGACAAGATTTCTATTCATATCAACATATATTTTACATGCATGATAATCTTGAAAATGCTTCTCTTTAAAAAAAAAATTTGTGATTCCGAAAGGAGCACGGATAAACCATAAACCGGATAATCCGCTCACGGATAATCGAGAGTGTACTGTATAAATAGGGAGAGTGTGAACTAATAGTTGGAATTGGAAAAAAAGGCGCGTGGTATTAAACAACTATTAAAGTAAAAATTTGGATTTAATTTTTCACCAATATTAATTTTTAAAAAAATTCTGACAAAAAATGGAATTTATGGAATCCTTTTCTCTTACAAGCTCCAAGCTATTTTTATCTGTTTATGGCTATGCTTTCGGTAGAATTTCTGGTTCATCAGGCTCTAGCTAAAAAATACTTAATCTAAAATACTAAATCTGAATCCGAAAATGTTTCTAAAGGGGCCTTGACACAAACTTTCAACTGCAACAAATCGCGTGTTGCTGAGACTTCGGGCATGCGCACTTTTTCCTTCATCCTGTTGCAACAACGCAGTCGCACTGGCTACAAGAATTGAATTGAGCTCTGTTTTAGTCGCTGTTGCAGACGAAGAGAGTACAATACCGTTCCTTTATATTTCAATTCACAATCATAGAATACGGTGAAATTATACATGATTTTTAATGTTTACAACTCGTAGCACATATTAACATATTTTTATATGCAATATTTTAGAATGTTTGGAAGATATTTTTTTTTTGTCAAACACATACTAAAAGATTTATTATAAAAAATGTATTTATGTAAATCTTCTTTATAAAGTTTTTTTAAATATGCATAAAATATTAATGTTTAAAATCATTTTGATGAAAAATCTTTAAAAATATATATTGATTGGTTATTATTCAGATGCAGTGTTTCTAACTTCATCAATTACATTTTGCTTGCAAATAAAATTTTTTATAACAATAAAGCGAGATTAAACTCCTCATCTTATTGTGGTATATTGAGTTGCGTGTGAATTGTTAATTGTAAAAATTACATTAACTATTATTTTTTTAATTCTCTAATATTTTGAATTAATTGCTAAAATCTAGTTACATAAATAGCTTCTTTAATGAGTGTTTATTTTAGCCATTAAAATTCAACTCTATATGATAAGTATTTTTGATTATTCATTCACACATGAAAAAAATTTAGATTTAGAATTTATTCCCCCCCCCCCCCCTTTTTTTTTTTTTAGTGTCGGTGAAATGACAATTAATAGTACGCAGAACTTATTATTTTTTTAAACTTCGCTAAAGCTTCAATTAGCATTCAAATAAATATCAAGCTGTTTATATTAATTATTTTCGATAGTAATTAAGATAATTTTAAATTGATTTTATCAAACCAAGAAACACAGATTGAAATAACTTTTGAAATGAAAAACTCTTGATATCGTTTAAGAAATAAAAAGGAAATGTTCCGCGAAATGATGGAAAGGTAAATCCTTGAAATGTTGCAACAATAAAGAAATTAGAAACCTTTATTTTATTAAATTACACATATTGTATGCAGAAAAACGATAATTTATCAGTCTACTTTTTAAAGTAGTTATTTATGAAAAATAAAATGTTATTTGGTTAGGAAAACCCTAATACTTCATTGAGGGATATGCTACCTTCATCAAGGGTCAAACACCCAACTTTTTATACAATTTTCATACCACTTATTATAGAACGTTTTACATAATGCATCATAATGCATAAAATAATGCATCATTTGAAATTTAAAAATAGAACCCATGTTCCAAAAAATGGATGATTAAGTTTTAAGCTGATATTTTAGCTTTTAAGTTTAAAAATAAAATTTAAAGTTCTGTGTATAACAGATGGTTATATTATTCCTTTAAAAGTTAGTAAGTATTGTAGTCTTATTATAAAAATTATAATTCTCTAATATTTCCCAAACAAAATTATATTTTTGTATAAATTAATTATGTAAAAATTAATTTTTTGTTAAATGTATAAATTATATTACAAGCAGGTTAAAAAATTTACAAATTATATCAAATTTTTAAAATTCATGAAAAATCAAATTATGAAAACCGAACAAAACTAACCGCAAAAAATACTACATAATGTAAATTTTAAACGTATAGAAATAATATTTTTCGGACTTTATTAGCTCACTAAAGTTGAAATTTAAGTTCAATTTTGGAACATTGGCATCGAAACGGTTAATTATTTCACACAAAATAGTTTAGCAGAGTGGATACGGACTTTATTGTACTTAACGAATCTTACATAAATATCTTTTTTTTTTTTATCAAAACTTAAGAAACATGTATTTTAAACTGTGAAGTAAAAGATTTATATTAGGAATTAAATTTTGTAAAATATTTAAATAGCAATCAAAATTCGAAATATAAAATAAATTTATTCATTTCATTCTGCTCACCAATTAATCAGGAAGAATTAATAAATTCTTAGAGTAAAAGAAACTATCTAAACTTTTTCTTTGCGCTTTCTTAAAGTTTCAAGACTGCATAAATTCACCGAAAAGGCTTAATTTTCAAGATTCTTAAGTTTGAAGTTCTACTAAGTGAATCTTAAGATTCCCTTCAACAACCGCGGGTGTTGCATTGCGAATGCATTTAAATCTGTCAGAGATCTGCAGATTTTAAGCCGAGATTCTTAACAGCTTTCAAAAGGTAGATTTAAATTTTCAAAAGTTCTCTTACGCATTTCATAAGCCTCGTTTCATAAATTCTCGCGTTGATGATTAAAAGGTGTCTAAGCCCTTCATTTTAGTTCTTAACGATCTCAACTAATGAAACTTTTAAGATTTCATAAACTGAAAGTTTCAGAAATGCGGTTTGGTGAAGAGTTAACGGCTGTAAATAAATGCTAAACACTTGTTGAATTAATTTTTCTTTCATTTAGTAGGGAAAAAAATAAGTTCTTAAAAGGAATATTTCACTTCTCAAATATTAGATAATAAGGAGATTTCGTTAAATTTACGTTAGCTCCCGGAAGTAAGATTTTAAGTAATTGCGCATGCGTCAATTCCGGTGAAATGCGCATGCGCCAGTGAAAAAATATCAAACTTGCATAAGTGAAAATAAGAGATCTCAAAATTCCACAAGTTAAATACGCTAACGTAGTGAAATATCTTTTTAACTTTGACTAAAATATCAAAACAAACACTTACATTGGACATAGAGGATCTCTTTGTTGCCCATTGTTGTAATATCACCAATTTATATTTCTAAATTTCATCAATACATTTCTTCAAATTCTCATTCCATGTACTTGTTTCTAGTTCAAAGTTAGGCTTAAACAGAAAACAACATTTTACAGCTATAAACAGATAGCTTGTAGCTTTGCCGCGTAAATCCCTCCAACATAACATAAAGATACGTAGTATCTATAATAAAGCGAAGCATGCGCACTTGCTGCAAATCTTACGCGAGGGGAGCGTACGGAAGCTAAGTTAAAACTACGAAATCTCCCTAATGATCGGTGTTCAAGATTGACATAGTAGCAGACGATTATTTCGAAAGACATAGTAGCAGACGATTACTTTCGGAGAATAGAATTTAAATTGCTGTTGAACATTGACGAGACATATTTAACCAGGTGGGCAAAAAGCATGAAATTAAAAAAGGACAGATTGTATTGGTGGTTCAAGTTTTCTCTTTGGTTTTTTTTTCATATCTATAACAATAAAAGAGTATGTGTATCCCTCTCAACTTTGAAACCATTTGTGCTCTCGTCCTCAAACTTGGACAGCTGTTGAAAAAGAACATATTAGCTCCCGATTTTTAAAAAAAATAGTTCAAACAATTTGAATTAGATCGTTCGGGATTTTCTCTTTGGTATTAGTGTCATTAAGCTCGACGATTCTTTTTTTTTTCTTTCAGATATTAAAAAGACAATACCAGTAATGTTTGTTAGCTAAAAATTCTTTTTTAATAAACGGAAAGAAGTTTATCGTATGTTTTTTTTATATTAAATTATTTTTTATTTATTATGTCAAGTGAAATCAATAATAAACATGGTATGTCATATCAACAAATTAATGTTTCTAAAATTATCTGCAATCACTTGCTTCCTGTTATGTCTTTGAATAATTTTTTTCTCATGAAACTAAGTAATTTAAAATCAAGGGTAATTCAAGAAAATATATAATTGTGAATAAAAAAGCGAACATGTATGGACAAGACGTAATTATTCGTTCCGGGAGAGCATAAAGATCGTTAAACTATTATTAACACTTGTGATACTTAAATTTGATCATTAGCATTACTGATATTGTGGTAATATGTGCTGTTTTTATCAATACTAAGTATACAAATATTTTGAATAGGTACAGCGGTAATACATTTTCTAAAGCCCCACGAAAAAAACAAGTAATGGGTGAAACTGTTTGATTGTGGTAAATTTGGATTATCATAAGTTGATCTAAGTCTAACAAACTTAAAAATGTATTGTTTGGCTTACTTTTAGCTTTAACGAATGTTATTAAGAGATTATCCTATGCAATATAGCCTAGTAACCATTCATGCTACTGCCGAATATGCTTTCTGCATAATAGGAAAATCTAACTAACTTAAAAAAGTACCGTTTGATTTACTTTACTAAAAAATAACCACATAAACTTGAGACTCTTAGTGACTCATTTATTCCTTATGCTTACTCTCAGATGAGAAATGTCGAAAATAGTAATATATTCACAAGTTCTACAATTAGGAAACATTTGAAAAGTCCCTTTTTTTCTCATCGACGCAGGGTTCAATTCAATGCGGCTTCAGTCTCGAGTCAGCCAATAAGCGAAAAGTTTTTTCGAGTGCTTTATCATTCAAATAAGTGATGCATTAATTAGGGAGGGGAAAAAAAGAGTGGTTCAAACTTTATTCAGAAATGTTTTCAAATATCATCAATCCTTATTCCCCATATTTTGCTTTCGAAATCGGCAAAAATACTGAAGGGCTTCTGGTAGTCTAGCCAGAACAAGATCGATGCCATCAGTAAGTTTGGCCGATGAGGCAAGGCATGTCGTTAAAATGAAATAAAATGTGAATCCACTGCTTCGAACTTAATTATTAAAAATCTAATGTTAAACGTTAAAATATTGTTTTGTATGCATCCCAAACTATATTTTGTTTCGCTGTAAATGTTTGATGGTTTAAAAAAGTCATATTTCATGTAATTATGCTGTTTTTAACAATAAAATTTCAAAATTCACGCTTCATACTGATTGTTATGTTGCTTTTTAGTAAATGAAGACACTAAAACTTAAAAGAAACTAATTATCATTTATAGCATTTTATTTCCTGTAAACAAACGTAGAGTGTACGTTCCATGTAAGTGATGTAGAGTCCCTGTCCAACTTATGAGACGCACTAGAAGAATCTATGTAAAATCTTAATTATCAGGTGATACTATTACAGTTTTAGTGTTTTTATGCGACTGAAACCGGTTTGCACTTGCTTACGTTCGTGTATCAATTGGTTTACATTGCAATAAAATACGTTAAAAAAAATACAAATAAGAAGTATATGAAAAATCTCCTGAATAAAAACCCATTACATGCATATTTAAATATAAAAATATTGCATATCAAGTCGTACGAAGCATGTCATTATTAAAAACCTACAATGCGTTTAATAATTTGGCCGAATTATTACAATATACTAATATAATACCTGATATAATAGATATTCTATATTTATATAATATATCCTCTAATTTATCAAATCGTCGAATTTATATTATGTACCGTGTAATTTAACCAATTGGTACACGAACGTAAGCAAGTGCAAACCGGTTTCAGTCACGCAAAAAAACAATGAAGCTGTAATAGTATGACCTGATAATTAAGATTTTACATAGAATCATATAGTACGTCTAATAATTTGGCCAGGGACTGTAGTTGATAGTTGATTTTATTAAATAAGTTTAAAAAATAAAGACAAATTTTTATTTAGCAAATAAAACTTCTAAAGATTTTTGCCAACTCCAATTTTTAAAAATGAGTGCACTCCACCAAGCGCATTAGAAAAGCATTAAACGTTAGATTTAAAAATAGTTGAAATAGCCATAAAAGATAACAATTCTAGGTAAAAGTATTTTTTTTTCAACAATATTTGTGGCAAATCCCACCAATCAAGCTCGACTGAAACTCTTAAATCTTTTTGGGATTTTGTTTTTGTTGATACTTGCAATACACCGAGAAAAAAATATTACCTTTTTCCTTTTGTTTGCATACAAGGAAAATATTTTACCCCACAGCAACCAAATACCCTTATTTCCTTGTTGGAAGCGCGTCAATAAATTCTTTTTTACTGAAATATCAATAAACTTTCGTTACCTTTCTGTAAATCACGTCAACGCGGAAGCACCATCCTAACAAAATAGAACGTCGGAAGAAAAGAACGGGGCATACTTTAAAAACAGAATCAAAGCTCCGAAGAAAAACTACCACCATATTGGCCTGTGTAATGATACTGTTCGTTTTTTTTTCTTTCCCAGTGAAATAAAATAAAAAGCAGAACTTTCCGAAAAGTGGCACAAATTTGACCTGTCTATATTATTCAGTGTTAGTATGCAGAGTAAAATAGAAATTCTAAAAATATTTTTGACTAAAATGGAGATAATTTTTATTTCTTAACGTAAAACGTGGGTTGTATCATTTTAGAAAAATATGTGGCAATAAATTTACTGTTGTTATAGAAGTTTGTTACTACATATTAAATACTACTTAAGTGATGTGCCCTAAGCTTTCCGTTTTATAGTAATGTAGAGTATAGTATTGCATCACCTTTGCAGAAAACATGGGGGTAAATTTACGGCAGTGATAGAAGTTTATTACAAAATACTACTTATGTGATGTGCCCAAAATGTTTTCGTTTTATAATATTGCACAGTGCATCACCTTTGCAGAAAACGTGGGGGTAAATTTACGGCAGTGATAGAAGTTTATTACAAAACGCTACTTATGTGATGTGCCCAAAATGTTTTCGTTTTATACTAATGCAGAGTGCATCACCTTTGCTGAAAACGGAGGGGGGGGGGGGTGCAAATTTGATGCAGTGATAGAAGTTTTGCTAAATATTTCTAAAATGATTTGCGCTACCTTTATTTTAGGACTTTTTTAGGCTACCTGGAAAAGTAGTTTATAAATTTATAATTTTATTTTCGTCGGAAACAAATTGTCAAAGTATGTTGTTGCATTAAAAAAACACTGATTAATGAATGTTCAATTAGAATATATGAGAGAACTTTTTAGTGTCTGGTTGTAATAACAAGTTATTAACTTCATCTTAAACATAACGATGTATTTTAAATATTTGAACATGAAAACAGAATTATCTATTGTTGAATTCATAGCCAAGCCTAATGTTTAACATATACTGGATCTAAAACTCACGCTCTTTTCAAATTACAAGACCCTAAAATAAACGATTCTTGAGCTTTAAGAAACCTTTCTATTATGAAAGATTTTATAAACAAAATTATTTCCATTATCGATGCCAGATTACACTTTCAAATTTAAATTTAAAAATATGCTAGAATTAAAAATACATACTTTTACTTTGGTTTCAATTAAAAATCATTAGCTAATAAACTTAAATCGCTTGTTTTTATTAATCAGAGAACATTTATCAAATAAATCTATACGGAAAAAATAAACAATAAGTAATATTTGGAAGAAAATACTTATAACTTCGAAAACTAATTCGAATATTCTTATGTCAAAAATTATAACTGTTAATGCGTGAAATGCAATTTTAATGAATGATTTTAAATTACACAGTTGTACAGTTTGTTATGCGCGAACTGACTTAAAGGAAATTTAAATTAAATAATTGGGTAATTGCCAGAAAGGAAGCGAAAAACTACAATTGTTCTAAAAAAAGTATTTTTTTTTACACTCTGACAAAATAAAGCTTTCGTTGCTCTTTTTTCAAAGCGAAGAGAAATTTGTGCTCTATTTCATTCCAGTAATGCTTTTTCAATTCATTTCATTCGTCTTTAGAACAATTATGTATTAAATCTTTGCATTTAATTGTATATTTGATACTTTTTTCTACAAGTGAATGGTTTAACAAAAAAGGCGCCCTTGTTTTGTTCAAATACTTAAGATATAACAAAGTAGCATTTGTTACATCAAACTTTTTTCTTTCTTTCTTTCTCAAGTACAAGTTTCTTGTTCGATTACAACGTTTATCGACAATTAATATTAACTATTTTAAATAAAACAAAATAAAAATTTCGTTTTTTTCTGCAAAAGAATTAAAAAAATTTCAAAAATAATACATTGTGTGTAGAATTCTCGTAAGACGAAGAGGGAATTTCGGTAGAGATAGAAGTTAATTACGAAAGTGACGAGACCTACAGTTTTCGTTCTGGAAGCGTAAAAAAGAGGAATTATGTTCTTATTTTAAGCCCACCTGAAAAATTAATTTTGTTTTATTTATTTTCCCTTTTTTAATGTGGTAGTATTTTTGTCGGAAAGGGGTTGAAAGGTTTATTCGGGATGAAATGGAGCAGTCTCGCTCTCGATATTTTAGAAGCAAATTTAATTTGCCGCGTCATTACACAAAGAGAAATTGAATTACCAATTGAACATTACCAATTGAAATTAAACCTAAAACGGTGCATAGCTATGGAAGGATTGAAATCAATATTCTCATCCAGCAGAATTTCTAAAAGTTTAGAGAGCTAGTTGGTCAAATGTTTTTTTTTTCTTTTTTTGGTGGTATTTTTTTGTAATGTACAAGAAAGGATTGAAATGTATATTATTATCCAACGCAGATCTCTAAATGAAATTTGAGCACTAGTGAGTTGTAATAATATTTCTTAGCAGCTAAGAATGGATTGAAACCTATATTATCTTTCAGCCTTGATATACATATACATATACACATACACTTACACACATACACGTACACACATACACATATACATATACACAAATACATATACATATACACAAATACATACACAAATACACATATATACATACACATATATACATACACATATATACATACACATATATACATATACATATATACATATGCATATATACATATGCATATATACATATGCATATACACATATACATATATACATATACATATATACATATACATATACATATACATATACATATACATATACATATACACATATACACATATACACATATAGATATACACATATAGATATACACATATAGATATACATATATACATATACATATATGCATATACATATATGCATATACATATACATATATACATATATACATATATACATATACATATACATATATACATATACATATATACATATACATATATANACTACTCAATTACAATTGTAGTTAACTACAACTACTCAATTACAATTGTAGTTAACTACAACTACTCAATTACAATTGTAGTTAACTACAACTACTCAATTACAATTGTAGTTAACTACAACTACTCAATTACAATTGTAGTTAACTACAACTACTCAATTACAATTGTAGTTAACTACAACTACTCAATTACAATTGTAGTTAACTACAACTACTCAATTACAATTGTAGTTAACTACAACTACTCAATTACAATTGTAGTTAACTACAACTACTCAATTACAATTGTAGTTAACTACAACTACTCAATTACAATTGTAGTTAACTACAACTACTCAATTACAATTGTAGTTAACTACAACTACTCAATTACAATTGTAGTTAACTACAACTACTCAATTACAATTGTAGTTAACTACAACTACTCAATTACAATTGTAGTTAACTACAACTACTCAATTACAATTGTAGTTAACTACAACTACTCAATTACAATTGTAGTTAACTACAACTACTCAATTACAATTGTAGTTAACTACAACTACTCAATTACAATTGTAGTTAACTACAACTACTCAATTACAATTGTAGTTAACTACAACTACTCAATTACAATTGTAGTTAACTACAACTACTCAATTACAATTGTAGTTAACTACAACTACTCAATTACAATTGTAGTTAACTACAACTACTCAATTACAATTGTAGTTAACTACAACTACTCAATTACAATTGTAGTTAACTACAACTACTCAATTACAATTGTAGTTAACTACAACTACTCAATTACAATTGTAGTTAACTACAACTACTCAATTACAATTGTAGTTAACTACAACTACTCAATTACAATTGTAGTTAACTACAACTACTCAATTACAATTGTAGTTAACTACAACTACTCAATTACAATTGTAGTTAACTACAACTACTCAATTACAATTGTAGTTAACTACAACTACTCAATTACAATTGTAGTTAACTACAACTACTCAATTACAATTGTAGTTAACTACAACTACTCAATTACAATTGTAGTTAACTACAACTACTCAATTACAATTGTAGTTAACTACAACTACTCAATTACAATTGTAGTTAACTACAACTACTCAATTACAATTGTAGTTAACTACAACTACTCAATTACAATTGTAGTTAACTACAACTACTCAATTACAATTGTAGTTAACTACAACTACTCAATTACAATTGTAGTTAACTACAACTACTCAATTACAATTGTAGTTAACTACAACTACTCAATTACAATTGTAGTTAACTACAACTACTCAATTACAATTGTAGTTAACTACAACTACTCAATTACAATTGTAGTTAACTACAACTACTCAATTACAATTGTAGTTAACTACAACTACTCAATTACAATTGTAGTTAACTACAACTACTCAATTACAATTGTAGTTAACTACAACTACTCAATTACAATTGTAGTTAACTACAACTACTCAATTACAATTGTAGTTAACTACAACTACTCAATTACAATTGTAGTTAACTACAACTACTCAATTACAATTGTAGTTAACTACAACTACTCAATTACAATTGTAGTTAACTACAACTACTCAATTACAATTGTAGTTAACTACAACTACTCAATTACAATTGTAGTTAACTACAACTACTCAATTACAATTGTAGTTAACTACAACTACTCAATTACAATTGTAGTTAACTACAACTACTCAATTACAATTGTAGTTAACTACAACTACTCAATTACAATTGTAGTTAACTACAACTACTCAATTACAATTGTAGTTAACTACAACTACTCAATTACAATTGTAGTTAACTACAACTACTCAATTACAATTGTAGTTAACTACAACTACTCAATTACAATTGTAGTTAACTACAACTACTCAATTACAATTGTAGTTAACTACAACTACTCAATTACAATTGTAGTTAACTACAACTACTCAATTACAATTGTAGTTAACTACAACTACTCAATTACAATTGTAGTTAACTACAACTACTCAATTACAATTGTAGTTAACTACAACTACTCAATTACAATTGTAGTTAACTACAACTACTCAATTACAATTGTAGTTAACTACAACTACTCAATTACAATTTTAGTTAACTACAACTACTCAATTACAATTGTAGTTAACTACAACTACTCAATTACAATTGTAGTTAACTACAACTACTTTTTTTTAAATGTAGCGACTACAAACTACTCAATTACAATTGTAGTTAACTACAACTACTTTTTTTAAAATGTAGCGACAACAAACTACTTTTGAAACATCGTTACTACTTCACTACTTTAAGAAGATATACATACTTTACTCGAGAGCATAATTCACACCAATGTTCAAAATTGTTTGGAATAAAAAATTGGTTTAGTTAAGCACGAGAAGTAATTAAGAAATGTTAATTCATCTTTACATGATAGTTAGTTGCTCTAAAGCACTTTTTACGACTTTGTTCTTTTAACCCTCAAACTCTTTGCTCTCCTTGACTATAAATATTTAATCTAAGAAATATGGAATATTATGGAATATTTTAGGATTTAACTGATAAATATTTTTTATGTATCCTCCAAGTGATAAAGGAGTATTGCTTATATTTAAGGAGTATTGCTTATATTTCTGTATGTTTCTATTTTTTTATCATCTAATTAAATAATGCAAAAGAAATAAACCAAAAAAAGAATAGTTTAACTTAAAAAAATAGAAATTTAAAAATTTGACTAATGTATTCAACATATTTTCAAAACTATTGTTTACCATGTTACCAGCTGCATAAATACTTGAAACTTTGAAAATAATCTTTTTTTAATATAACAATTAATGTTCGATGGCCCACTGACTAGAAAAAATATTCTATACATATGAAATTGACAGTGTCGGGGGTACCCGCTGGGCTAGGGTACCCGACACTCCCGTACTTTATGAATTAATAAAAGATTCAGAAGTTTTTACTAGATCAGAAAATACTATCTAGATCTCAAAGATACTATCTAGGTGTAGAGCAGGGGTTTCCAACTTATGTGAGGCCGGGGGCCACAATTAAAAACACAAATTAAATGGCGGGCCTCAACTTTATCGAAATTTTATGCGGGACTCTTTTATGCTTGAAGGAACATTAAATATTACTGTCAGATTTTTACCAAGTTGTACAAAAGAAAAGTATTGAATTACAAATTAAAATAAGAAGTAGATTTTTAAAAATAGTTAATTGCTATTAAGTATATTTTTTAAAAATATTAAATAAAAAATACAAATTCGGGCTACAATAACTTTAAAAAGCATCGATTTATTAAACAATTAATATGCAACAGGCATCTAATTGTTAAGATATAAAACTTTAAAAAGGTTGGTATTAAAACTTGCATAGTAGCACACAAAATGTTTACTGAGAAAATTGAGGATTGTCTGCTGCAACCAAAAGTGAATAGATATTTATGTTTTAATTTAAAATTTACAAATGTGTGTGTAAATATTTTCGTCCAAAATGAGTGGTTTCAAAAAGTTAAATCGGAGAGTTTCTACGAGAAAATTTCTGATACACACATGCTAAATTATATTCACCAAATACAAAAAAAATGAAATAAAAAAGATATTTAGATTTGATTAAAAGAGATCACGATTATTTTTGTATTTGAATAAATATTTTCTTGGATGCAAAACATGAGAAATAACTTTTTTTGCACCGTTGGGTATGTAAAATTTCACAGAAACGAAGAAGTTAGGTTTTTATTAACGAGAAAAGTATTTTAAGCCCATATAGATTTTCTACGAAAATTGTCCGCAAAGAAAGGGCAACTAATATATTCTAGTTCGCGGNGCAAAAAAATGACAACTAATATACTCAAGTTCTCGGGCCACAAAAAAAGGCTCCGCGGGTCGGATGCGGCCCCCGAGCCGCCAGTTGGAAACACCTGGTCTAGAAGATACTATCTAGATCTAGAAGATACTATCTAGAACTAGAAGATACTATCTAGAACTAGAAGATACTATCTAGATCTAGAAGATACTAAAACAACTTAACACGTATCTGGGCAAAAAAAAAAAAATCAAAATTAAATAAGAAGTACCATAAGAATTGCCTTTGTAAGCACGTCCAAAATGAAGTGATCTGTTTTATCTTAAGAATTTTCAAACTTTAAAGCAGTTGATTATAAACTATGTAGTTAAAGAAATAAAAACTATTGCGGCTAGAAAAAAATATTTGGAGTTGCTGCTTGGATTATCGCCAAGTTGGTCACCGAGATATTTGATGTTTCATTTTTCGCAAACACAGAAACTTTCAAATAAAGTAAATATTTCCTTTTTCACAGCGTATATTAGATAACATGCATTTCCAAATGCACAATTCCATTGCTTTATTTTGGTATATTCTGAATATATTTACTTTTTTATTTATTTTATAATCCAGCATTATTTTCTACGTTATTTTATTTAAGGTATCTATCTAAGGTATCTATCTAAGGTATGTATTAAGGTATCTATCTAAGGTGTCTATTAAGGTGTCTATTAAGGTGTCTATTAAGGTGTCTATTAAGGTGTCTATTAAGGTGTCTATTAAGGTGTCTATTAAGGTGTCTATTAAGGTNAAGGTATCTATTAAGGTATCTATTCAAGGTATCTATTAAGGTATCTATTCAAGGTATCTATTTATAACTATAGGGCAAAAACATGATTTTGGGCAAAGTTTTCGAAATTGTGTTTATTATGAATTTAGAATCCCTGTACTCTTAGCACTCTAAAAATACTTTATTTTAGTTTGTACTCTAATTATTTACAAACTTAGAGCAGTTTTTGTGAAAGGTGATAACAGTGGAGAGACTTATGATTTTGAAACTTTAAATGCGTTTATCTCAATCATGTTTTTTTTTCCCATTTTACACAACCTTAAACACGATCTAGCTTTTTGTGTTTAAAACAATTATCTACAGTTTTGCATGAGAGTTAATGATTATAGCACACAGGTTTTGAACCGCAGACTAAGAGAAAAAAGTAGAATTTCATTTTTTGTTAATGTTTTTTCGCAAAAACAAGTGAAGAAATATTTAAAAATGTGTTTTGTATGGATCCTGAAATCTCAAGTATATGCAATTGCTTTTAAGATAATAGTTCAATACATAGTTCATAATCTTCTAAAATCCTCAAAGGAATTTTTGTTAGAAGCAATAGAATTTTGTTTACTGATTTTACCGTATATGCATAACAATGCCTTATTTTAATCTGAAAATGGCCAGTTAAAATAATATTTCATTTTTGCAGGGTTTATTTTATTATGTGTAAAAACCTATAAACTAGTTTTTACGAAAATTTTATATTAATATTTTTTTAAAAAGTTGTCCGATACCTTAGCATGGCATTGCACGTTGACACATCTGGTGCCGAAAAAATTGCCAGTTTTCGAAAAGGGTAATAGAGACTTTTAAATATTTATCTATCCCCATTTACAGTTATAGTTTGTTTCTTTAAATTATTCTCAAAAATAACTGACAGTGTTCACCCAACCACTTACAGAAAAGAATAAACAAATTTAAGACTGTACCAGTCGAAGATAATTTTGACAGTAATCTGGCATAAAACAGTGTATATATCTGAAATGTTGTGTAAATTTTAAAAACAGATACTATAGCGAATGGAAGTAACTTTCTTTTTCATCTTCTGACGACGAATATAAGTAATCGGAAACAGAAGATACCGAAAAGATTTTTTTTTCTTCCTCGGTGTCTAAAATAAATAGGATCTAAAAAAAACTGGAAAAAAAGTAATGTTTATGGTCTCGATAAATTACTTTTGTCTCCTCCAGGCAGGAAAGTGTAACTGAAAAAAAATAAAATAAAGATGTTTGAAAAGAGAGCAACTATGGTTGCACTGTCAAAATCAAAAGTTGTAAGAGAAATAGACAACTTCACGTAGTGATTTCCTCTCGCTGAAATGTAATGTAGCGAAATAAAAATGGAGAAGTCGAAACCGCTTGAATTTGATTTTAGTTTTTGTTTTATATCAAAATGGCGCATAAAATCTTATTTCTCGAAAGACCTGAGGGATTTTTTTTTTCATTCCAATTTCTTTTCAAAATTTTATTTTCTATGCTAAGTATATATATTTTTTTAGTCAGCATTTTCTTTAAAGAAAAATTTTTTCAGAGCAGCGAAATATAAGACTACTACTACGTTTTCTGAATTTTTCATGCTATCAAGTGTGACTGATTTTGCAGTAAAAAATTGAATCTGGAATGCGTAACCCTTGTGAAAAATAAAACTGGTTCGATACGACAGAAATCAGGTGTTGTTCCGATTAAGGTGTTCCAAGTGTTTGAATTTTCTTGTCCTACTGAATAGGATTAAACAAACCTGTTCAATAAGACAGAAAACGGGTGCTGTTCCGTTTAAGGTGTTCCAAATGCCTGAATTCCTTGTCCTATTGTGCAGATTTATTTATACAAGGTATATTTCAAAAATTAAATCTGAAACATAAACCTATTCAATAAGGCAGAAATCAGGTGTTGTTCCGATTAAGGTGTTCCAAGTGTCTGGATTACTTGTCTTATTGAATAAGACAGAAATCAGGTGTTGTTCCGATTAAGGTGTTCCAAGTGTCTGAATTCCGCGTCTTATTGAATAGGATTAAATAAGCCTGTTCAATAAGGCAGAAATCAGGTGTTGTCCCGATTAAGGTGTTCCAAGTGTCTGAATTCCGTGTCTTATTGAATAGGATTAAATAAACTTGTTCAATAAGACAGAAATCAGGTGTTGTTCCGATTAAGGTGTTCCAAGTGTCTGAATTCCTTGTCCTATTGAACAGGTTTATTTATACAAGGTCAAGTATTTCAAAAATTTAATTTGGAATGTGTACTCTTGTAAAAATGAACCTTTTCAATGTGACAAAAAAACTGGTTAAATATCTATTCATGCAGCACTGTTTTTCTAAATTTCGTGCCATATTGTACGGACTTATTTTTGCAAGGTCACGCGTTGGAAAAATTGAATCTGGTGTGTGTGATTTTATTTTTAAAAAAAACTTGTTTAATAGGATTGAAAACAGGTCATGTTCCGATGCAGGAGTTCTTAGTTTCGATTTTTTCTGTCTTATTGAAGACGTTAATTTGTTGTCTATATAAGCTCACACGTCACAAAATAATTAATCTGCGGGGGAAAGTTTTTGTTTAGTATTCTTGTTAGACGCGTTGATTTCATATTTGGTGTTACAAATTAGTGTAGCTTCAAAATAAATTTTATAATTTATTCGCCTAACATCACATAATTAACTGGGGGATTATATTTTAAAAAAGAATTTGTTCTTTTTTCTTACGATAGACTAGGAATAAATAAAAGAAAACATAAGTTTATGAAATATCAATTATTAGTGCCATGGTTTTTAATAGTAACCGGATTAATAACACAGCAGTAATAGGTGGGTGTGATTGCCCGATATTCCCTACAAATAAAAATGTTCTAAAGGACCAAAATCAGGTGATGTTCCAACTCCATTCTCAGTTGTGGTAGTAGCCAAAATTTTACCTTTCAAGGGGTGGGGGAAAGTTCTCGCTTAGTATTCTCGATAGAGGCGGTGATTTCATATTTGGTGCCACAAATTAGTATAGTTTCAATATAAATTAATAATTTATGCACTAAATATAATATAAAATCACATATCTAACTGTGGGAAAATATATTAAAAAATTGCTTGGTCTTTTTTCATACGATAGATTGGAAATAGATAAAAGAAAACATAAGTTTATGAAGTACGGATTATTAGTGCCATGATTTTTAATAGTAACCAGATTAATAACACAGCAGTAATAGGTGGGTCATTGCCCGATATTCCCTACACTTTTAAGGAGTAAAAGGGTATTGTACTGTTTGCATTTTCCTTGCATTCAAAAAACATTAAGATAAAAGGGTGTTGCCTGATTTACATTTACTCGGTATTCCTTGCACACACATAGCCTTACACTTAACTAACAGACCCTTATATTATATACATATATACAATAGAGTGTAAAAGTTTTTGGTTAGTGCGTGAAAGGCATTTTAACCTTTCTATGCGTTTTTTTTCTAGAGATGATTTCCGTTTTATTTTGCCAATCCAACATATATATTGCACTTGATTTCAGAATTTTTACTCTTCCTGCAATTTAATGGAAAATGTAATCATCTTTGGATTAAATTTAAATCTTTGCACTCAGTTCAGTTGAATATTTCTTTTTTTTTTATACATAATTCAAATCTTGTTGAAACTAATCCTTCAAAAATAAATGTCAATATTAAATTAAAGTTAAAATCACGATTTCCGTAAATAAATATATGCAAATCTTATGCTTATTTGTTAAAATTGTATCTTTCAATTGGATTTTCATCCAATTCTTAGATGTAAGAAAATTGCTTCTCGAAAATCAAATAACCCGACTAATATGAAAATTGCATTAGATTTAAAGTGACTTTCAAAACGCTAACATTGCTTTCTAGTTGATAAGCATATTAAGAATACTTAGGAATAAAATTATACATTATTTATTACATTTCCAATCAAACATGCATAATATTGAGTTTGACCGAAGACTTTTGCACGCTAGTGTATATATATATATATATCAATAAGACAGAAA